>NC_034184.2:27476694-27776694 GCF_002021735.2 Oncorhynchus kisutch
TACTCATTCAAGGATTTTTCTTAGTAAAAAAAAATATTTTCTACATTCTAGAACAATAATGAAGACATCAAAACTATGAAATAGCACATATGGAATCATGTAGTAACTGAAAAAGTGGTAAACAAATCCAAATTAATATTTTTATTTTAGATTCTTCAAAGTAGCCACCCTTTGCCTTGATGAAAGTTTTTTGCACAATATTTGCATTCTCTCAACCAGCTTCATGAGGTAGTCACCTGGAATGCATTTCAATTAACAGGTTTGCCTTGTTAAAAGTGAATTTGAGGAATTTCTTTGTTGAGAGAATTGCCAAGAGTGCAACGCTGTCATCAAGGCAAAGGGTGGCTAATTTAAAGAATCTAAAATAAAAATATATATTTTTGATTTGTTTACCACTTTTTTGGTTACTAAATCAAATCAAATGTATTTATATAGCCCTTTGTACATCAGCTGATATCTCAAAGTGCTGTACAGAAACCTAGCCTAAAACCCCAAACAGCAAGCAATGCAGGTGTAGAAGCACAGTGGCTAGGAAAAACTCCCTAGAAAGGCCAAAACCTAGGAAGAAACCTAGAGAGGAACCAGGCTATGTGGGGTGGCCAGTCCTCTTCTGGCTGTGCCAGGTGGAGATTATAACAGAACATGGCCAAGATGTTCAAATGTTCATAAATGACCAGCATGGTCCAATAATAATAAGGCAGAACAGTTGAAACTGGAGCAGCAGCACGGTCAGGTGGACTGGGGACAGCAAGGAGTCATCATGTCAGGTAGTCCTGGGGCATGGTCCTAGGGCTCAGGTCCTCCGAGAGAGAGAAAGAAAGAGAGAATTAGAGAGAGCATATGTGGGGTGGCCAGTCCTCTTCTGGCTGTGCCGGGTGGAGATTATAACAGAACATGGCCAAGATGTTCAAATGTTCATAAATGACCAGCATGGTCGAATAATAATAAGGCAGAACAGTTGAAACTGGAGCAGCAGCACGGCCAGGTGGACTGGGGACAGCAAGGAGTCATCATGTCAGGTAGTCCTGGGGCATGGTCCTAGGGCTCAGGTCCTCCAAGAGAGAGAAAGAAAGAGAGAAGGAGAGAATTAGAGAACGCACACTTAGATTCACACAGGACACCGAATAGGACAGGAGAAGTACTCCAGATATAACAAACTGGCCCTAGCCCCCCGACACATAAACTACTGCAGCATAAATACTGGAGGCTGAGACAGGAGGGGTCAGGAGACACTGTGGCCCCATCCGAGGACACCCCCGGACAGGGCCAAACAGGAAGGATATAACGTACTACATGATTCCATATGTTCTATTTCATAGTTTTTATGTCTTCACTATTATTCTACAATGTAGAAAATAGTAATAATAAAGAAAAACCCTTGAATGAGTAGGTGTTCTAAAACTTTTGACCAGTAGTGTGTGTGTATATATGCATGTGTGTGTGTGTGTGTGTGTGTGTGTGTGTGTGTGTGTGTGTGTGTGTGTGTGTGTGTGTGTGTGTGTGTGTGTGTGTGTGTGTGTGTGTGTGTATATATATATATATGATCCAAAACAAAGCAAAATCTACAATGGAATGGTTCAAAAATAAACATATCCAGGTGTTAGAATGGCCAAGTCAAAGTCCAGACCTGAATCCAATCGAGAATCTGTGGAAAGAACTGAAAACTGCTGTTCACAAATGCTCTACATCCATCCTCACTGAGCTTGAGCTGTTTTGCAAGGAGGAATGCGAAAAAATGTCAGTCTCTCGATGTGCAAAACTGATAGAGACATACTCCAAGCGACTTACAGCTGTAATCGCAGCAAAAGGTGGCGCTACAAAGTATTAACTTAAGGGGGCTGAATAATTTTTGCACGCCCAATTTTTCAGTTTTTGATTTGTTAAAAAAGTTTGAAATATCCAATAAATGTCGTTCCACTTCATTATTGTGTCCCACTTGTTGTTGATTCTTCACAAAAAAATACAGTTTTATATCTTTATGCTTGAAGCCTGAAATGTGGCAAAAGGTCGCAAAGTTCAAGGGGGCCGAATACTTTCGCAAGGCACTGTATATTACAGGATTATTACAGGATTCAAAAGTTGGAAATGTAAGAGTTGTTGCCCAGTCCCATTCTCTGCGATTGTGATTCTAATGGAATCCAGAAAGAACAAAACCCTGTTCTCAAACATTTACATCAAAAGGTGCAAAGTTATTGACAAAAACACAAAACATACACATAAAAAAAAATCAAATAACATGGAAAACAACCACTTTTTGTGCAGTATTAATTTCCAATCATTAAAAAGCACTTAATGTGCATTACTGTATTGTACATAGACTGGTCATCTAGGTTTGTAACTAGGCTTTCCATCACCATGAAGAAAAACAATGCACAATACAGTAATTGTCACGACTTCCGCCGAAGTTCGGGCGGCGTTCGGCGGTCGACGTAACAGACCTTCTAGCCATCGCCGATCCACTTTTCATTTTCCATTGGTTTTGTCTTGGCTTCCATCACACCTGGTTCCAATTCCATCATTTACATGTTGTGTATTTAACCCTCTGTTCCTCCCCATGTCCTTGTCCGTAATTGTTTCTTGTAGTGCTTATGCACGGTATGCTGGTGATTACCGGATTTTGTTTGACCCATTTCATGTATTGTTCTGTTAACGGTGGTTTATGTTTATTAAACGACACCGTTGTAAATCCGTTTTCGCTCTCCTGGGCCTGACTTCTCTGCCGCCAGGACGCACCGCATTACAGTAATTGAGTACATTGAGACATCAAGTGTTATGTGATGATGTGGCTCAGTTAGTAGAGCATTGCGTTTGCAATGCTAGGGTTGTGGGTTCGATTACAAATAAGTACAGTACTAATAAGTATTAAAATATATCCACTCACTACTGTAAGTTGCTCTGGATAAGTGTGTCTACTGAAGAGGAATGATGTATAAACCATTTCAGTTTTCACATAGAAATAAGTATTTTTTTTAAACTGGAAAACGTATAGTATTTTTATATTCCACAAGTGTTATCAGATTAACTGTTTTGTACAGATAATTATCAGACTCAAGTTACAAATACTGGTAAACAATACAAATACATTTAGTTTAAATTGCTTCACAAAAGTAGTGCACTGGGCCTTTCCTAGTCTTGTATTAGCAGACTGATATACTGATATAGACTTCTTCAATGCAGGCAATTATTATTTTTTTGCATTCCATGTCTGCAAAAAAAAATAAAAAATCACAGCAACCCTACTTCCTGCAGCTATGGTAGAAGCTATAGAGTTAGAGATCACATCCTTACCTTTGGGGGAGCATTTAACCTACTTCAAGTACAGTCTGTTAACATAAAATGAGTTGTCTGTTAATGTCTTTTTGAGTCAATGTAACTGGGCCTAATGCATTAACTGTCTTACCTTACCTTTGGGACTGCTTCCTCTAATGGCTTGCATGGTTCCTTTAACACACACACACATTGCTAATTCACATGTATTCATTTGTTTATTTCTCAGAAACCAAGAGTATGTTCCAAATGGCAGCCTATTCCCGATATAGTGCCCTTGGGACCTGATCGAAAGTAGTGTACTACATAGGGAATAGAATGTCATTTAGGATAGCGGCATTGTAATGGGGACTCACTGAATATACCTAAATATACCTAAACTAATGAAAAACACAATGAAAGAACACTGGGCTTAACCACTTAAGTGTCAACAATCACTCTTAGAGAACTCTCTGCATTCATTTCTGATACTGATTCCATTGATTGCCCATGGCTACAGTTTCAGTACCGACCATAACTCATATTTTCATAGGAGGCATGTTGAAGGTCTTGTTCATCATGAAGTACATCCAGGGCATGTTTTTTTAATAAGCCTCATTGGATCTTTGGATTTTACATCTCTCGACCCTGGAGCCGGGCAGCATTCCAGTTATTCTCCCTCTCCTTGAGAAAGAATGGGACTCGAAGAAACTGGAATTGCAGGGATTGTCATCATGATCGCAGCCATTGAGAGACAATATTTAGTCCCATCTGCTGTAAGGAGGGTATACTTGATCTCCCATCTCCCCACCCTGGAGCCAAGCATTCCCCCGCCACCATCAGTTTCTCTATCTCTCCTTGAGAAAGAATGGGACCCAAGGAAACAGGGATCACACAATTGGCCATGTTTATTATTCCCAGCTGATGTACTAAGGAGGGTACCTGAAACTGAAACCAGGATTACTCAGCCTTTTCTTCTGGCTGACTCCTCTATTAAATAAGAAGATCATTCAGTCACCTAGGACATAGAAATTTTAATTGCTAGAATAGACGATGGTGCCGGTCCACCCATCATGAATTGAATGGGGATATCCGTTCTAGTAATTAATTTCTATGGTATACGCCTCTTCTTCTGTTCCTACTTCCTATTCTCTCTGTCTGTGACACCTATCTCTAGGCCTCTGTCATATCCTCTACCTGTTGCATTTAATCAGTCCAGAGTCCTTGAATGCAGTACAGAGTGGTTACAGGAGGCTAAGCCTGTTTTCGAGACCATGTGTGTTGGGTACAAGGACCATACAGCAGTGAGTAAGTAGGTGGTGGATGCAATTGAGAGAATTCTAATATTCTACATTGATGTATACTGAACAAAAATATAAACTCAACATACAGCAATTTTTAAGATTTTGCTGAGTAACAGTTCGTATAAGAAAATCAGTCAAATGAAATAACTAAATTAGGCCCTAATCTATGGATTTCACATTACTGGGCAGGAGTGCAGCCATAGGTGGGCCTGGGAGCGCACAGGCCCACCCACTTGGGAGCCAGGCCGACCCACTAGGGAGCCAGGCCCAGCTGATCAGAAAGAGTCCCCCCAGACGATCTCACAGGTGAAGAAGCCAGATGTGGAGGTCCTAAGCTGGCGTGGTTCCACGTGGTGTGCGGTTCTGAGGCT
Source organism: Oncorhynchus kisutch (assembly GCF_002021735.2). Lineage (NCBI taxonomy): Eukaryota > Metazoa > Chordata > Actinopteri > Salmoniformes > Salmonidae > Oncorhynchus > Oncorhynchus kisutch. The sequence continues at coordinate 27,481,616 of NC_034184.2, forward strand.
GGTTGGATGTACTGCCAAATTCTCTAAAATGATGTTGGAGGTGGCTTATGGTAGAGAAATGAACATTCAATTCTCTGGCAACAGCTCTGGTGGATCGTCCTGCAGTCAGCATGCCAATTGCACACTCCCTCAAAACATGAGACGTCTGTGGCATTTTGTTATGTGTGGCCTTTTATTGTCCCCAGCACAAGGTGCACCTGTGTAATTATCATGCTGTTTAATCAGCTTCTTGATATGCCACACCCATCAGGTGGATGGATTTTCTTGACAAAGGATAACATCCACACTAACAGGGATGTAAACACATTTGTGCACAAAATCTGAGAGAAATAAGCTTTTTGTGCATATAGTATGGAACATTTCTGGGATCTTTTATTTCAGCTTATGAAACATGGGACCAGCACTTTACACATGTTTAGTGTATTGCATTAGATGCTTCCTTAAAACCTAGAAGTACTGTAGCCCTAGATCCAGAAATGCCTTGCCTTTTTACACCTCACTCATTTTGTGACTTGTTGGTCTAGTATCCTTAAGTAGGCAACCTTATTACCAGTAGATGTATCCTTATCATTCTGTATATTTGAGGTACTGTTGCTAAGATTCAGTTACTTAGAATAATTTCTACCACACCTTTTGTTATTATCACAAAACCGGATAGCAACCTCTGTCCAGTGGAGTCCACAAAGCTTATTGCATATACAGTAAAATACAGTTACATGACCTACAGCATGGTCAAGCAAGGTTATTGTTTATGACATTTTTGGACCACTTAACAACTATTGATTTAGAACCACCAAGAGTTACCGCAAGTCGCAAAGAAAACAGGATCTGCCATCACTATTCCAGCACAATTTCAACTTCAACATTTCAACATCCTCAATTCACCTAATTCATCTAATACAGTGACAACTAAAAGATCGCAAAAACAATTTTGTCCAATAAACGTAAGCTAAATATGATGTTGCAGTCCATTGTTCTGATTTCTTTGTGCGTGTGTGCGTGTGCTCGTGCAAGTAGAGAAACATGTTAACTCACCCTACTTGTAAAGAAACGTCAATGCCATCCTTTCTCTCTTTCATGTTTCCGAAACAGTCTATCACTCTGTCATACAGTACAAGCTTTTATTTGTTGTTGTCCTAGGCTACCTGGCTAAAATGCTTGCTCGCTAGCCTAACTTCCATTCATGGGGAACATTAGCTAGATAACATTAGCCTTCTACATCTAGCTACATATTGCACTTCCATCCTCTCAGGCCAGGGGCTCAACAGTGTATGAATTAATGGTTGGTAAGAATTGCCGTTTTAATCATTGGCCAGTACGGAGAATTAAGTAAAACCACAAGTCCAAATCCCATCTCCATACATGGCTAATTTAGGAAAGGGACAATTTTAGCTAACTGGCTAGCTAGCCACCGGAGGATAACAACACAACAAGATGCAACAATTCAAGTTTTTCTGTCAATGACGTATGCTCTCAATGGGATTTGATAGGAGTGACGCCAAATCCAAGCTGGCTTCTCTTGACACTTTTTTGGTGCGCCAGGATCATTCACAGTTGAGCTTGCTCAGATTAGCTCAACGCTGTTTGGCAATTTTTTTCCACTTTTTTTTGTCAAGGGAGGTCCTTGCCTTCAATGCTACATGCGGCAACAATGTCATACTCGTTTGGACCAGACAGCATCAGATGGATGGCCTACACGTAGAGAGACAGAGGAGTGCTGTTTCGCACGCTTGGATGCTTTCTCCTATGAGAAAATTATGTAAGACTATAGATAGATTTTATTTTTCTTGGTGAATTTTCTGGAAGCCTAGGAAGCTTCCCTTGGCATTCATTAATACACGCCACTGCTCTATACAAACAGTGACTTCAGGAAGTATTCATGTATAATAGAGAAAGATGGTGCCGACAGAGATGGTCGCCTCGATTCGAGTCCTTATGAAACTATGCAGTATTTAGTTTTTTAATCTATTATTTCTTACATTGTTAGCCCAGAAGATCTTAATAGATACTACATACAGCCATGAATAACTATTGGCTATAAGAGCGATGTCAACTTACCAACATTACAATGCTTTGTTTGGACCACCACCCAGGACTTTGGATCTAATCCCAGAGGCCGATCCAAAACAACGTCACTGCAGAAGAGGTAGACGGAGCGGCCTCCTGGTCAGACTTTGAAGGCCCACCGCTTCCGAGTATATTACTCACCAATGTCCAGTCTCTAGACAACAAGGTAGACAAAATAAGGGCAAGGGTGGCCTCAGAGATTGTTACATTCTTTGTTTCATGGAAACATGGCTCTCTCAGGATATGTTGTCGGAGACAGTACAGCCACCTGGTTTCTTCATGCATCGTGCCGACACAAATAAAAATCTCTCTGGGAAGAAGAAGGGCTTCATGATTATTGACTCATGGTGTAATCATAACAACATACAGGAACTCAAGTCCTTTTGTTCACCTGACCTAGAATTCCTTACAATCAAATGTCGACCATATTATGTCCCAAGAGAAATCTCACCAGTTATCGTCACAACCGTGTATATTCCCCCTCAAGCAGATCCCACGACGGCCCTCAAGGAACTTCACTGGACTCTACGTAAACTGGAAACCATATATCCTGAGGCTGTATTTATTGTAGCTGGGGATTTTAACAAAGCAAATTTGTGAACAAGGCTATCAGCACATTGATTGTAGCACTCGCGCAGGCAATACACTAGACCACTGCTACTCTAACTTCCGCGATGCATGCAAGGCCATCCCCCACCCTCCCTTCAGCAAATCCGACCATGACTCCATTTTACTCCTACCGTCGTATAGGCAGAAACTCAAACAGGATGTACCCGTGAGAAGAACCATTCAACTCTGGTCTGACCAATTGGAATCCACACTTCAAGATTGTTTTGATCACGCGGACTGGGAAATGTTCCGGGCAGCCTCAGAGAATAACATCGATTTATATGCTGATTCGGTGAGTGAGTTTATAAGGAAGTGCATTGGAGATGTGGTACCCACTGTGACTATTAAAACCTACGTTTAACCAGAATCTGTGGATAGATGGCGGAATTCACGCAAAACTGAAAGCGCGAACCACCGCATTTAACCATGGAAAGATGACTGAGAATATGGGCTGAATATAAACAGTGTAGTTATACCCTTCGCAAGGCAATCAAACAAGCGTAATGTCGGTTTGGGGACAAAGTGGCTCCGACACAAGACATACTGTATGTGTCAGGGTCTACAGGCAATTACAGACTACAAAAAGAAAACCAGCCATGTCATGGACACTGACGTCTTGCTTCCAGACAAACTAAACACCATCTTTGCCGTCTTCGAGGATAATACAGTGCCACCGACACAGCCCACTACCAAGGACTGCGGGCCCCCTCTCTCCTTCTCCGTGGCCGATGTGAGTAAGACATTTAAACGTGTTAACCCTCGCTTTGCTGCTGGCCATTCAATCACTCCCTATCCCAGTTGGCTGTCCCCCACATGCTTCAAGATGGCCACCATTGATCCTGTACCCAAGAAGGCAAAGATAACTGAACTAAATGACTATCGCCCCATAGCACTCACTTCTGTCATCATGAAGTGCTTTGAGAGACGAGTCAAGGATCATATCACCTCCACCTTACCTGCCACCCTAGACCCACTTCAGTTTGCATACCGCCCCAACAGGTCCACAGACGATACAATCGCCATCACACTGCCCTATCCCATCTGGACAAGAGGAATACCTATGTAAGAATGCCGTTAATTGACTACAGCTCAGCATTCAACACCATAGTACCCTCCAAGCTTATCATTAAGCTTGAGGCCCTGGGTCTCAACCCCACACTGTGCAATTGGGTCCTGGCGGGTTGCCACTTTCTGACGGGCCGGCCCCAGGTGGTAAAGGTAGGAAACAACATCTCCACTTTGCTGATCTTCAACACTGGGGCCCCACAAGGGTGCGTGCTAAGCCCCCTCCTGTACTCACTGTTCACCCACGAGTGGGTGGCTATGCACGCCTCCAACCTAATCATCAAGTTTGCAGACATCACAACAGTAGTGGGCTTGATTACCAACAACAACGAGACAGCCTACAGGGAGGAGGTGAGGGCCCTCGGAGTGTGGTGTCAGGAAATCAACCTCTCGCTTAACGTCAACAAATCAAAGGAGACGATCGTGGACTTCAGGAAACAGCAGAGGGCGCACTCCCCATCCACATCGATGGGACAGCAGTGGAGAAAGTTGTAAGTTCCTCAGCGTACACATCACAGACAAACTGAAATGGTCGACCCACACAGACAGTGTGGTGAAGAAGGTGCAACAATACCTCTTCAACCTCAGGAGGCTGAAGAAATTCGGCTTGTCACCTAAAACCCTCACAAACCTTTATAGATTTGAGAGCATCCTGTGGGGCTATATCACCGCCTGGTACGGCAACTGCACCACCCTCAACCGCAAGGCTCTCCAGAGGGTGGTGCAGTCTGCACAACACATCACCGGGGGCAAACTACCTGCCCTCCAGGACACCTACAGCGCCTGATGTCACAAAAAATCATCAAGGACAACAACCACCTGAGCCACTGCCTGTTCACCCCACTACCATCCAGAAGGCAAGGTCAGTACAGCTGCATCAAAGCTGGTACCGAGAGACTGAAAAACAACTTCTATCTCAATGCCATCAGACTGTTAAACAGCCATCACTAACACAGAGAGGCTGCTGCCTACATACAGACTCAAATTATTGGCCACTGTAATAAATGGATCACTAGTCACTTTAAATAATGCCACTTTAAGAGTGTTTACATATCTTACATTACTCTTTGCATATGTACAGTGCCTTGCGAAAGTATTCGGCCCCCTTGAACTTTGCGACCTTTTGCCACATTTCAGGCTTCAAACATAAAGATATAAAGCTGTATTTTTTTGTGAAGAATCAACAACAAGCGGGACACAATCATGAAGTGGAACGACATTTATTGGATATTTCAAACTTTTTTAACAAATCAAAAACAGAAAAATTGGGCGTGCAAAATTATTCAGCCCCCTTAAGTTAATACTTTGTAGCGCCACCTTTTGCTGCGATTACAGCTGTAAGTCGCTTGGGGTATGTCTCTATCAGTTTTGCACATCGAGAGACTGACATTTTTTACCATTCCTCCTTGCAAAACAGCTCGAGCTCAGTGAGGTTGGATGGAGAGCATTTGTGAACAGCAGTTTTCAGTTCTTTCCACAGATTCTCGATTGGATTCAGGTCTGGACTTTGACTTGGCCATTCTAACACCTGGATATGTTTATTTTTGAACCATTCCATTGTAGATTTTGCTTTATGTTTTGGATCATTGTCTTGTTGGAAGACAAATCTCCGTCCCAGTCTCAGGTCTTTTGCAGACTCCATCAGGTTTTCTTCCAGAATGGTCCTGTATTTGGCTCCATCCATCTTCCCATCAATTTTAACCATCTTCCCTGTCCCTGCTGAAGAAAAGCAGGCCCAAACCATGATGCTGCCACCACCATGTTTGACAGTGTGGATGGTGTGTTCAGGGTGATGAGCTGTGTTGCTTTTACGCCAAACATAACGTTTTGCATTGTTGCCAAAAAGTTCAATTTTGGTTTCATCTGACCAGAGCACCTTCTTCCACATGTTTGGTGTGTCTCCCAGGTGGCTTGTGGCAAACTTTAGAGTTTGCTGCACTGAAAGTAAAGGGGCTGAATAATTTTGCACGCCCAATTTTTCTGTTTTTGATTTGTTAAAAAAGTTTGAAATATCCAATAAATGTTGTTCCACTTCATGATTGTGTCCCACTTGTTGTTGATTCTTCACAAGAAAATACAGTTTTATATCTTTATGTTTGAAGCCTGAAATGTGGCAAAAGGTCGCAAAGTTCAAGGGGGCCGAATACTTTCGCAAGGCACTGTATATACTGTATTTTATACCATCTATTGTATCTTGGCTATGCCGCTCGGTCATCGCTTATCCATATATTTACATGTACATTCTTATTCCATCCGTTTAGATCTGTGTGTATTAGGTAGTTGTTGTGGAATTGTTAGATTACTTGTTAGATATTACTGCACTGTCGGAACTAGAAACACAAGCATTTCGCAATACTCGCATTAACATCTGCTAACCATGTGTATGTGACCAATAAAACTTGATTTGATTTGATACCCCTTTTTTCCACCTTTTGTTACAGCCTTCATTTAAAATAGATACAATTGATATGTTTTTGTCATTGGCCTACTCACAATACCCAATAATGTGGAATTATGTTTTTTTTGTACAAATTCTATTCAAAATGAAAAGCTGAAATGTCTTGAGTCAATAAGTATTCAGTGTTTTTGTTATGGCAAGCCTACATACTGTAAATTCAGTAGTAAAGATTTGCTTAACAAGTCACATAAGTTGAACATCCCTTTGAGCATGGTAAAGTTATTCATTATACTTTGGATGGTGTATCGATACACCCAATCACTACAAAGATACAGGTGTTCTTCCTAACTCAGTTGAGAGGAATGTTGTTGATCCATTCTCAGGGATTTCACCATGAGGCCAATGGTGACATTAAAACAGGTAGAGTTTAAAGCTACAATATTCACATAGAAAAGTGAGTTATAGATCTGTCATTCTCATTGAAAGCAAGTCTAAGAAGAGGTGGATATGTTCTATGTGCACTTTTTCTATGATTCCAGTTAAATTTAGTTTTTGCATCTTGTACTTTCGGTTTTGTACACCAGCTTAAAACGGCTGAAAATACTATGTTTTTGGATATGAAAAATATATTTTACAGCGGTTTACTCTATACTCTATATCATCGACTGCATCCTTATGTAATACATGTATCACTAGCCACTTTAACTTTGCCACTTTGTTTACATACTCATCTCATATGTATATACTGTACTCGATACCATCTACTGTATCTTGCCTATGCTGCTCTGTACCATCACTCATTCATATATCCTTATGTACATATTCTTTATCCCCTTACACTGTGTATAAGACAGTAGTTTTGGAATTGTTAGTTAGATTACTTGTTGGTTATTACTGCATTGTCGGAACTAGAAGCACAAGCATTTCGCTACACTCGCATTAACATCTGCTAACCATGTGTATGTGACAAATACATTTGATTTGATTTACAATGATTCTCTACACTATACTTGCTTGTTTTGTCACATAAACTGAAATTAGGCGAAGTATTAGAATTTTAGCAACCAGATGTTGGAGCAATTTCTGCATAGTGCACCTTTAATGGCTGTAATAGGAGAAAACTGAGGATGGATCAACAACATTGTAGTTGCTCTATAATACTAACCTAAATAACAGGGTGAAAAGAAGAAAGCTTGTACAGAATAAAATATTCCAGAATATGCATCCTGTTTGCAATGAGGAACCAAAGTAAAACTGCCAAAAAAATTGACAAAGAACGTTTTGTCTGAAATACACAGCGTTATGTTTATGGCAAATCCAACACAACACATCACCGAGCACCACTCTTCATAATTTCAAGTATGGTGGTGGCTGCATCATGTTATGCATATGCTTGTCATTGGCAAGGACTAGGGAGTTGTTTAGGATAAAAATAAACTGAATAGACCTAAGCAGAGGCAAACTCCTAGAGGAAACCCTGGTTTAGTCTGCATTCCAACAGACACTGGGAGAACAAATTCACCTGTCAGCAGGACGATAACCTAAAACAAAAATATACACTGGAGTTGCTTACCAAGATGACATTGAATGTTCCTGAGTGGCCTAGTTCCAGTTTTGACTTAAACCGGCTTGAAATTCTATGGCAAGACTTCAAAATGACTGTATAGCAATGATCAACAACCAATTTGCCAGAGCTTGAAAAAATGTGCAGATATTGTACAATCCAGGTGTGCAATTTTTTTAGAGACTACCCAGAAAGTCTCAAAGCTGAGTTTAACATGTATTGACACAGGGGGTTGAACACTTATCTAATCAAGATATATTAGTGTTTTATTATTTTTATTTTTATTTTTAATTATTATAATAATTTTTATTATTATAATTTTTTACAGATGATAGAACTTTTCTTCCACTTTCTCCACATTGACAACACAAATTACAATTAAATCAATTTTAATCCCACTTTGTAACACAATAAAATGTGAAAAAAGTAAAGGGGTGTGAATACTTTCTGAAGGCACCTTAAGTACTTTCCCTCCACTTGCAGTTTGTGATGAATGTGAGACATGCACAATCTTAACAATAAAGAAAAACCCGCGATATGTAGGCCTACTATACCGTCACAATTCCCATCTGAATTCAATTTAGCTCTGTGTACTCGTGTGTGCGTTTTCAATCTAAACGATTTTCTCCCCCCTCGCTCTTTTGCTGGAAAACTGATTGCTTTCTGTGGAGAGATTAGATTATCCCCTTCGAATACTGGCTTTAGAGAGAGGAGCAATAAAATGGTATATTCAGTGAAGGAATAGTAAAGACGGCATCCGTTAATCCTGTATTATAATTACAGCGCGTCTACAACAGAACTCCCCTGGGGCTGGCTTGTCCCACCTAGCTCAGCGATATGCAGGTAGGAAAGTGATAGAGGAAATTAAATAGGCACGATAGTAATAGATAGGAGACTGATATAAAGTGATAGGCGATTCCCAGCTGTGAATTATTTGCACAGACTCATGATCTCTGTTACATCTGAACATGACCAAACGGGTATTGGGTTGTCCGTGTACCTCGAGAGTGACTGTGTTATCCCACTGAGCTAAAGCAAATGGCAGTGGCACCGACTTTGCTGATAACTTCTCTATTGAGGAAAAATGTACTTACTACGACTGTGATGTGGTTATCTTCAGATGAATGCACTAACTGTAAATCGCTCTGGATAAGAGCATCTGCTAAATAACTAAAATGTAAAAAGAGTGGTCACAAAAGGACGTTTTAACTGAATGATGTATTGCTTTCTTTAAGACAAGTGGTATATTGAGATCATAGGCTACAATTAGTTAGTTAAACGAGGTAAGATATGATTCCACCATCCACCATTTATCAATTGATGCATGTGTAATGTCCTTATATACGTCATATTCAATGGGAGCAATGCGAGGGAATGTCATAACAGTAGACACTATTGTACCTTTAATGCGTAACCTCGCCAGGTGCAATATATTTCGTAACACATCAAAGCGTCACCCCCCCCCCCCCTCCCCTCTCTTTCTCCCTCTACTTCTTTCTCTCTCCCCTCTCCTTTTCGCGGCAGCAGTAGTAGGAAGGCGCATCTCCGCAAACAGGTCACATTTCACTCTAGTCGCATCCTCGTCTTTTTCTCCAGAAGAGAAGCTATATCGAGTGCCGCGCGCCTTTTCTAAGCGCTTACCATGGTGATAATGACCGAATTGGGGGTCCTTCTCGTCCCGGTGATGATGCTGGTGGGATCCACCTTGCAGGCGGAAATTAAGAACGGGAAAGAGGCAGAAAAAACAGGGAATTTCATGGAAGACGAGCATTGGCTGTCCACCATTTCACAGTACAGCCGCAAGATCAAGCACTGGAATCGCTTCAGAGACGTGAGTCGCTGTTTTGGTTGATTGAGAGATCCGCGGTAATGCGGTAAACTGTGTTGATAGGGCAACGGATGCGAGCGGTAGGATTCCGCCCGAGGCACTTCTTTATAATAACCATGTAGCTATTAAAAATATCGCATAGTCAGACCATTATTACTGTTCCAGCTGGCTGATATGCTTTATTATAGGTAATGTTAAAGGGATTCATCGGGATTTTGGCACTGAGGCTTTTTATCTACTTCCTCAGAGTCAGATGAACTCGTGGATACCATTTTTTATGTATCTGTGTCCAGTATGAAGGAAGTTAGAGGTAGTTTCGCGAGCGAATGCTAACTAGCATTAGCGCAATGACTAGTTGATGGGTATCTGCTTACGTGCTTATTTGCAAACAGGGGACAGTTTCGTTGCACACAATACACACTGATTTGGCATTGGATAAATGATAAGATTAACACAGGCATATATCTCTGTCCATTCTTAGACTGTAATTTCAGTAATTTGTGTGGTATAAAAATATTCTGCTAGTAAAATTATGTAGAATTGTATGAAATGTTTAAAAAAGGCAATTGTTTTCTCTGATAGGCAAATACGATGATAGATGCTATGATTTTTTACTATAAAAGAGATCTATCCACGCCTACTCTTGTCCATGGTGGTCTGTGAACCCGCAACCTTCTGGCCCGTAGCCCTGTACGATATAAAAATTCCTGAGTTCACATGTAATGCTGACAGGACGAAGAACAGTTTCTTAAACTGCATATCTAAGGCTCTAGTCTGTCCAATAAATGGTAGACGTTCTCTGCTATCCACTTTGTTTACATTATTATTTTGGTTATAGGGGAGCATCACTTGTTTTGTTTTTCAAGCGTTCAGGGAGGGTTTAGGATAACTATTTCCCTGAAGGGAGCGCCATCCATTTTCATTTTTGAGAGGTCAGATTTTCTCCAGGTAACCTTTTATTATAAATAACGTTCACTCCCCAACCTTTAATTAGCATACTTCTTCAATTCCCGACTTGGAAGACAACAGGTCTTCTAAACTTCCACACAGAATTCGGCACAGAATCTGCAATTCTCTTGTTGTGTGATATGTGCAACGACAAGTTTTGAGAACGGTGATTGGTCAGCAATACCCAACGACAGCTCAGGAATGGCCAATGAGAGCCAGTGAATAAAATAATAATAATGTCTATTTTTTGGGGAACTCGGTCAGAGTCTGAACATAAGTCAGAATAGTATTCTGAACTAAAATATAAACGCAAGTTGCAACAATTTCAACAATGTTTCTGAGTTTTTATTTATTTAACCTTTATTTAACCAGGAAGGGCTCATTGAGATTAAAATCTCTTTTTCAAGAGCGCCCTGGCCAAGATAGGCAGCACCAAGTCATTACAAAAAAAATACAGACAGACAACATGAAAAACTACAAGTAATCTAGTAAAAACCATTGAATTCACAAGAGTATAAAACAGCAAATTAAAAACATTGACAGGTCAGGGAATCAGCCTCAAAATCCTTCATCAGTGATTTAAAAACACCAACCGGGACAAGTTCTTCCAGTTTAAAAGTATTTTGTAAGGTGTTCCAAGACGATGGCGCAGAGTACATAAAAGCCCTTTTACCAAATTCAGTTCGGACATTTGGAACAGTTAGCAGGATAAAGTCCAGCGAACGAAGAGAGTACCCACCACATTTCTGAACAATAAAAATGCACAAATAAAAAGGTAGTAAACCCAACATGGCTTTGTAAATAAAAGTATACCAGTGACTGAGCCTACGAGTGACTAGAGAAGGCCAGCCAACCCTGGTATACAAAGTGCAGTGGTGCGTAAGGGTTTTGCAGTTTAAAATAAATCTCAAAGTGCCATGGTAAAGAGTGTCAATTGATCTCAAACACTGAGCGGAAGCATTCATATATAAAATATCCCCATAGTCTAGTAAAGGCATAAATGTAGCTGATACTAGCCTCCTTCTGGTTTCAAAAGAAAAACAGGCCTTATTCATAAAATAAAATCCCAATTTCAGCTTCAATTTTTTTGTAAGTTGTTGAATATGCAATTTAAAAGAGAGGCCGTCATCAATTAAAATTCCAAGATATTTATATGAGGTTACAACCTCAATCTCCTTGCCTTGACAGGTAGTAAGTAATAGGTGAAAGGTTCAGAGGTATATTTCTTGCATTAGAAAACACCATTCGTTTAGTTTTGTCAGTATTGAGGATAAGCATCAATTGACACAAGGTATGTTGAACCGTATAAAAAGCAGTTTGCAAGTTCTGGAAAGCTTTTCTAAGAGATGAGGCACAACAGTAAATAACAGTATCATCAGCATAAAAATTAAGTTGTGCATTTTGGACATTTTTGTCTAAATCATTTATATAAATAGTGAATAAGAGAGGACCAAGTACAGAGCCTTGGGGCACACCATTCAAGACAGACAATTTAACAGACATAAGCCCATCAAATTGAGTGCACTGAGTTCAATCAGACAGATAGTTAGCAAACCATGCAACTGCATGCTCTGAAAGACCTACACTCGACAATCTCTGCCTTAGTATAGCATGATCAACTGTATCAAAAGCCTTAGAGAGATCAATAAAAAGTGAGACACAGTGCTGTTTTTTGTCAATGGCTTCAGTGATATAATTTAAAACCTTCATGGCTGCTGTAATTGTGCTATGCTTCTTCCTGAAGCCCGATTGGTACATTGATAAAATAGAGTTAGTAAATAAAAACTATTTTAGCTGTTCACTTACAAGGGTTTCAAGTATTTTCACCAGGGGTGACAGCTTTGTGATTGGCCTATAATTATTTAAAAGAGTTGGATCTCCCCCTTTTAAAAGTGGTAGGGCAAATGCTGATTTCCAGGTATTTGGAATTTCATTACATTCCAGGGTTAGATTGAACAGAGACATAAGTGGTTCAGCTATGAAATCAGCTGCCAGATTTAAAAAGCAGGGATCCAAAAGATCAGGAACTGCAGGCTTTCTCTGATCTAAGGATTTCAGGGCTTTATGTACCACCTGCACTGAGAATGGCAAAAAGCAAAAAGTTTGACCAGCTCTCACTGGTTCATCCACACAGGGTTGTACAGAGACAGAGGACACTGAATAAAACAGCCTACCAGATGATACAAAGTGCTCATTGAAACAATTCAGCATTTCAGTTTTGTCATATATAGCAACAGAGTCCTTCAAAACACAGTTCATGTAAGGAAATCAGTAAATTGAAATAAATGTATTAGGCCCTAATATATGGATTTCTAATGACTGGGAATACAGATATGCATCTGTTGGTCACATATAAAAAGGTAGGGACATGGGTCAGAAAAACAGGCAGTATCTGGTGTGACCACCATTAGCCTCATTCAGCGTGACACATCTCCTTCGCATAGAGTTGATCAAGCTGTTGATTGTGGCCTGTGGAATGATGTCCCACTCCTCTTCAATAGCTGTGTGAAGGTGCTGGATATTATCGAGAACTGGAACACGGTGTCATACACGTCGTTCCAGAGCATTCCAAACATGCTCAATGGGTGACATGTTTGGTGAGTATGCAGGCCATGGAAGAACTGTGACATTTTCAGCTTCCAGGCATTGTATACAGATCCTTGCAACATGGAGCCATGCATTATCATGCTGAAACTTGAGGTGATGGCGGCGGACAAATGGCACGACAATGGGCCTCAGGATCTCGGTGTCTCTGCATTCAAATTGCCATCGATAAAATGCAATTGTGTTCATTGTCCATAGCTTATGCCTGCCCATACCATAAACCGCCACCATGGGACACTCTGTTCACAACGTTGACATCAGCAAACCGCTCGCCCACACAACGCCATACATGCTGTCTGCCATCTGCCCGGTATAGTTGAAGTCGGGATTCATCCGTGAAGAGCACACTTCTCCAGCATGCCAGTGGCCATTGAAGATGAGAATTTGCCCATTGAAGTCAGTTACGACACCGAACTGCAGTCAGGTAAAGACCCTGGTGAGGACGACAAGCACACAGATGAGCTTCCCTGAGACAGGTTCTGTTGTCTGACAAAACTGCACATTTTAGAGTGGCCTTTTATTGTCCCCAGCACAAGATGCACCTGTGTAATGGAGAAATGCTCCCTAACATGGATGTAAACAAATTTGTGCACAACATTTGAGAGAAATAAGCTTTTTGTGCATATGGAAAATGTCTGGGATCTTTTATTTCAGCTCATGAAACATGGGACCAACACTTTAGAAGTTGAGTTTATGTTTTTGTTCAGTGTATAATACACCAGGTGCAATTTTGTAATGTGGTTGTGCAGCAGCAGTTTTTCTCTTATGTCAGGTACTGATAGTCAGCTAACAATTTTTTTGATCGCAATTTGTTCTCCTTCAAAGCACTGCACCCACATTCACCCCTTATACGGTTTGCCACGTCCACTTTCTCACAATATGCACTCTGGCCTGCTGTCATCCTGCTATTGACTCAGCCAAGTGTTTGCAAATGACATGTTACAAACAGAATAGGCACTATGCAATAATGCAATTATAATACAAGTTCTGATCATTGATTACCAAGGTAATGCAGTTAGCTTCAAACTGAATCCGGCTTTTAGCCTAAATGGCATCTAGATATTGCTTTGTCATCGAATATTGTGTGTGTGTGTGTGTGTGTGTGAAATCCTGCCTCTATCCTGCCACAATATGATTACTAACGATCACAACATGACTTGGACGAGAGGCCTGTTGGATTATACAATGAGTGTAGAAAACATTATGAAACCCTGCTCTTTCCATAACATAGATTGACCAGGTGAATCCAGGTGAAAGCTACAGTGTGGTCAACTCAATATTATGAATGTGTTCTTAATGTTTTGTAAACCCATATTATTTTCAATAATTATATTCCTATTGTTTTAATTGATCCCATATCTAGGTTGAGGGATTATGTCTTAATTGGAGCATACAACACAATACCAGCTTTTTTTCTCTGAGTTAATTATTGCAAGGAAATGTGTGGAAATAGTCCTTATTTCTGTATTGAGGTGATGGTTGGCCCCCTCCTTGTCCAAAATAATTCAATAATGTGTCATTGTAAAGTGCTATTCGACATTAATGGAATTACGCTTTGACTCAGATGTTCCACTTTAAAATCTCTTAGATGTAAAGTCCCTTGTTTAGGGTACCTGCGTGGTTCTGGTACCGATTCCGACTGACATTTTTGCTTATAAATCGATCTGTGGACACCATAGATAAAAATGGCTTGGTTTGAGCGATGTCCGCGGGAACCAGGCCTATCAAAGAAAGTACCAGAACCACTGCAAAATCAATGTTATCTCGCATTTTGCACCACACGTTTGAAAAAAGCATGTGATCAAACAAAGCTTTGGACATCATTGATGACGACCTTCTGATAAAGTGATACAAGCATCGGCACACTGCTTCAAAGTTAGCTGCTTACGCTTCGGATCACACCGACAGCGTCCTTGTGCAAAATAGTATGCAGCATCATCTGGATATGCATGCAACAAAAGTTCAAAATTCACCTTCTGCTACCATTTCTGTCAAGCAGTTTAACACATACGTTGGATAAATACAACGTATGCACCGAGCGCACTGCAACTGCCTCTGCATCGCAATGCTGCAAGGCAAATGCAGCGTTTAATTGGAAATGAATTTAATTATTGTGTACCGAAATGCAATAACGATGTTGGTGTGATCGAAGCTTTAGTGATTTCGATGCCTTGGAGCTCCGGTATCAAACGTAACATCACTAGCCAGCATCCCATATGCCTAATGTTTGAAGCTATCTCTGCCACGGGATAAGATATTATCTTCCCCAGTTATTTAAGTTGAAGTTATTGCCTTAAAGGTTGACTTAGTGAAATTACGTTGCCACGAGCAGCACTGCAGATGTTGAGATGAGCGAGATGCAAGACTTCGCTCTCACACATAAACACACTATCTGCGCTTGTGCACAAGTTCGCTTCAAGCTGTTCACAGCGTGTTAGCCAGGCCACTAAAACAGCAGAGAAGTTGAACTTTGCTCTTCAACACTTAGTTGTTGCTGAAATTGACCCACTATGACAGGGGTGTCAAACTCATTCCATGGCAGGCCTAGTGTCTGCAGGTTTTGGGGTTTTCCTTTCAATTAAGACAGACATCCAGGTGAGGGGAGTTCCTTACTCATTAGTGACCTTATTTCATCAAATCAAGTACAAGGGAGGAGCAACTAATGTGCAGATACTCGACCCTTTGTGGAAAGAGTTTGACACATGCATTATGCCGTTTACTTTCTGCATCTAGGTCATATCGCTGAGTATACCTTTAAAAGGGCCAGTAGTTGATTTTGAAGGTTACCCATGTTTCTTTGAGTAAAAACATATTTTGGGACCTGAAGGTTCCCCTAGCTACCTGTCAAGCCTTTTGAGTTAAATAAATCCCCATTTGAGAACGGAATTGCCTTGTCTGACTCTTGGTTTTGCACTACCACACATGTGACAGTCCTCCACCTATGGAGTGGTGACACATCTTTGGACAGAAATAAATGGAAAATGCAAACAATTGGAAAATGAGTTAAACGGCAGTTTTTCAGGAAATTACTTGGTTATTCTATGAAGGATCACCCATGACACTGTTAAATAAGCCAGGAAGTTTAATATTAATGCAACAATGGAAAACAATAATTATAAGCAGATCATAAGAATATGCACACAAATATGCTTCGCACTCACAGTATATACACACACAACCACAAAAACATACATGAATATTAAATATGTATTCTATTTCAAAATGAAGACCTACGGTATGCAGAGCTTGCAGAGCTTGCATTGGATTTTTTGTGGCCGACGGCTGTTTCGCTTTTGATAAAATCTCATCCCCCAACTCTAAATAGACTTGATTCTTGTTCTTTCTATATTCCTGGTATAGTCAGTATCTTCTGTACCCTAGCGTGATTCACGGTTGAGCCAACATGCTTTATCCCCTGGCCTCCTCTTCAAATGGCCATTGTGATGATCAAACAGTCATTTTGCACTCAATTAGTAGTCCATGTTCAATATGAACTCTTAACACAAAGCAAACGGACACCGAAAGAGGCTGTTGATCCAGCAAAGGAAATTGTATTGGTCGCATACACATATTTTGCAGATGTAATCGCAGGTACAGCGAAACGCTTATGTTTCCTCTTTCCTCTTTGTCTCAAACTCCATTAAATGTCTCAAACTCTCCTTTTCCACCCAGGTTTCACAGTCACACAAACTGGTCAAAATGTTAATATGTTAATAAGATGTTCAATGAGACTCCATTATAGGGGTGATGAGCTATGATTGCTGATATTACTCTATCAACCTGGATCAAATTTAGATAGACTCATCCGATGAGTCCGGTTATGTCTTAAATTGCACCCTATTCCCTATGTAGTGCACTACTTTTGACCAGGATGTATAGCACTATATAGAAAATAGGGTACTATTTGGGATTCAGCCTCCATCATTGTGTAGCAGCTTACCAGCTTACAAGCCACCATCTTATCCATTCTTGTTATAAAAATAAATTAGATGACACTGCATTATTGAAATTGCAGTCATTCTGCACGTTATGCATAATTTATCAGATTTAGTCTCTCTGATTGCAGAAGCCAAATCAACAGTGAATACAATTTTATGCTCAACTAACTTCCCCCTATTAACGTCACATTGTGAAGTCATACTTTCGAATCAGTCTGATCAGCATTGGAGACAGTGGGCTTGTCCCAAATGGCACCCTATTTCCTACATAGAGCACTACTTTTGGTCAGAGCCCTATGGTGTTTTCTATCGTTGATGATGACACAGAATAGATCAGTTTAGAATGTTCATCAGACTGCTAATGAGACGCACCTGTGGGAGAGGATCACACACACTCCTTATTTTTAGGAGAGTGTGTAGTGGTGCCAAAACACACAAATGCACTCACACAGTAGCACACTGTTGGAATAAAAACAAGTAGAGCTGACCTATCCTTAGGTCTCTCTCTCTCGCTCTCTCTCTCGCTCTCTCTCTCTCTCTCGCTCTCTCTCTCTCTCTCTCTCTCTCTCTCTCGCTCTCTCTCATCGAATTGGTTCAATCTGCATTCCCCCTCCAACAATTCTTCCCCCTTTCTCTCTTTATATCCTACTCCTCATCACCCCTCTCTCTCCCTCTCTCTCTGTGCTGGTGAGAAGTAGCAGTAGCACTAGAGAGTGCAGCTCTCTTCCACAGCAGTGGGCCAGGGCTGTGCCACTAAGTCCCTGCCTGCACCTGTTCTTCTCCTCCACTTCATTTTTAATGAACAGAAAACGTTCTGTGCATTCACACAAACCTCAGTCCCCCATGCAGTCGATGCCAGTCAAATAAAAAATTCAGGATGGCTGGGCACGCAGGTAGGTGGGGGGGTGTAGACAGTTTGGTTGTCGAAGCGAAGCTCATTATGAAGATTCAGTGATTCAGGCCCGGATGTGGTCATGATGGTGTTGGGTTCAGTGTGTGTCTGTTGTTTGCCAGCTTGATCATCAAATCATGTGGATGTAATTTTGCTTGTGTTTGTGAACCGTTAAAGCTAGAAAGCAATGCAAGCAGTTGGCTTGGTGGCTAAAGCAATATAACCTGCCACATGGAGCCTAGCGTTCACCTGGGCTCCGAGACAATGATCTTTATGTCAGGGTGGTTGCATGACATATATAGGTTGCTCCCAAATGGCACCCTATTCCATATATAGTGCACTACTTTTGACTAGAGCCCAAGTACGGAATAGGATGCAATTTGGGACACTCTTGGACTTAGCTAAACACACACAAAACAAAGGTTGTTTGATAAACGCCAACCATGGTACCTGTTCCTCATCTTGTCTGATGTTGGCACAACAAACACCCGCCCCTTCAGTCCCCCAAACAGAAATTGTTAAGACCACACTGTAAAATGGAAACAGAACCCATTGGCCTTATTCAAATACTTCAGAAATGCATCCTTCCTTGAGGAAGATTGTGTTTGTCACCAATCCAACCAAATGAGGTCTGTGATTGCTTCAAGGAAGGATGCATTTCTGAAGTATTTGAATAAGGCCAATGGGTTCTGTTTCCATTTTACAGTGTGGTCTTAACAATTTCTGTTTGGGGGACTGAAGGGGCGGGTGTTTGTTGGTGACAGTGCAGCCAAATACTCAATTTAAGATGATTCAGGAGATTACTGTGTGGGTGATGTCAGGGAATTATTACTGTAGTTTACTGTACCAGTCCTGGATATTGCCCTTGTTCGGAATGTCAAAGAGAAACTCTATGCATGCTTTCCCTTTAACAGCTGTTTATTGAATTATTATTTATTTAAAGTATGTTTATGTTTTTAGATTGAGATATTTCATGTACTTTCCTCATTTGGTTAGTATTTATAGCTTTGTCAAGAAAGATCCCCTCACCAACACTTTGTTGTCTTGTGAACATAGATCAGCAGGCATGGCGTAGTAGATAGTGTGCCTAGATCAGCAGCTATATAGCGCTGTTGGGTGTCTTGGCCCAGCTCCAGAAGATGTGGGCTCTTGGGAAGTCTACGTAGATAGACTGTGCCTAGATCAGCAGGCATGGCGTAGATTGAGTGCACCTAGATCAGCACTGACAGAGAGAGGGGTTGAGAGCATCATGCTGCTCTGTGGGGTGTTTAGGCTCCGCATCAGAGGTTGAGAGCACAGTGCTACACTGTGGGGTGTCTTGGCCCAGCACGAGAGAGATGGGTGGGATGGAATTGAATGAGAACAAAACAAAATATCCTTTCATCATCCTCCACTATGCACTCCCAGACAGCATTCCAAATGACAACCTATTCCCTGTATAGTGCACTACTTTTGACCAAGGCCCATAGGGAAAGACACAATAATTATTGTGAATTGCTGTAATTTCCTGGAAAGACACAATAATTCATAATAAGTGTCCTAGTCGGTCTCTGAAATGCCACTGAAGTTGTTGTGTTGTTTTGCCTTGAGGCACTTGGGCCCTGGTCAAAAGTAGTGCACTACATAGGGTACAGAGTACCACTTGGGAGACTGCCTGTGTTTCAGTGCAGGCTGTTGTGTTGTATGAAATGTAGACCTTTCTGTTCCTCTTCCTCCCACTGTGTGTGTTGTGGAAGACAACTGCGCTGTATGTGTGAAATAATTCAATAGTATTGAAATATTCGCAATACTCAATATTTCACAACTGGATTAACCAAGTGTTCTTGTTTGTTCTACTTCACTCTCACTATACTACCCTCTGTCACTATTGTAGCATTAATGCAGTGACGGGTCATACACTCCTGTGAAATGGTATCAGGCCTGATTAGATGTGAATCACTTTAATTCCCTTGCTGAGTCCAGAAAGGGTTCTTAATTCAGCTGTATTTAGGATGGCCTGCCGGCCGAGGCTGCAAGCAGCAGCAGCAAGACACGCAATCTATAATCAATTACAGCTGGATACTGTGACAGTACTGTGTGTGTGTGTGTTTTACAGCACTAGGGGACATTAATAACACAGCATGGGGGGAAATGGAAACACTTAGAGGATTTAAAATGTTCAATCGCTTTCTGCTCTTTTCTTTTTTTCTTGTTTTTCTCTGGTTCTCCTCTCTCTTGCTCTACCACTCTCTCTCTCATCCCTCTTTCTCTCTCTGCCCCTTTCTCTCTCAAGCCTGCAAAGCAGTACTGCAGTAGAGGCTCCTACGGATGGAACTGAAGGTTTGGTTCTAAACTTCGCTCTATTATCAAATCTAATTTTATTGGTCCCATACACATGGTTAGCAGATGTTAATGCGAGTGTAGTGAAATGCTTGTGCTTCTAGTTCCGACTATGCAGTAATATCTAATAATTATTTGAACAAATTCACAACAACTACCTTGTTGTACACACAAATACACACAAATGTAAAGGGATGAATAGAATATGTACATATAAATATATGGATGAGCGATGGCGTGCGGCATAGGCAAGATGCAGTAGATTGTATAGAATACAGTATATACAGTTGAAGTCTGAAGTTTACATACACTTTAGCCAAATCAAATCAAATGTATTTATATAGCCCTTCGTACATCAGCTGATATCTCAAAGTGCTGTACAGAAACCCAGCCTAAAACCCTAAGCAGCAAGCAATGCAGGTGTAGAAGCACGGTGGCTAGGAAAAACTCCCTAGAAAGGCCAAAACCTAGGAAGAAACCTAGAGAGGAACCAGGCTATGAGGGGTGGCCAGTCCTCTTCTGGCTGTGCCGTGTGGAGATTATAACAGAATCAAGATGTTCAAATGTTCATAAATGACCAACATGGTCAAATAATAATAATTACAGTAGTTGTCGAGGGTGCAGCAAGTCAGCACCTCAGGAGTAAATGTCAGTTGGCTTTTCATAGCCGATCATTAGGAGTATCTCTACCGCTTCTGCTGTCTCTAGAGAGTTGAAAACAGCAGGTCTGGGACAGGTACCACGTCCGGTAAACAGGTCAGGGTTCCATAGCCGCAGGCAGAACAGTTGAAACTGGAGCAGGTGGACTGGGGACAGCAAGGAGTTATCATACAGGTCCTCAGGTCCTCCTCCGAGAGAAAGAAAGAGAGAATTAGAGAGAGCATACTTAAATTCACACAGGACACCGGATAAGACAGGAGAAGAACTCCAGATATAACAGACTGACCCTAGCCCCCCGACACATAAACGACAGCAGCATAAATACTGGAGACTGAGACAGGAGGGGTCAGGAGACACTGTGGCCCCATCCGATGATATCCCCGGACAGGGCCAAACAGGAAGGATATAACCCCACCCACTTTGCCAAAGCACAGCCCCCACACCACAATGAGGGATATCTTCAACCACCAATCAATACATTTAAACTTTAAAAAATCACTTTCACAATTTCTGACATTTAATCCTAGTAAAAATTCCCTCTCTCACCACTTTATTTTAAGAATGTGAAATGTCAGACTAATAGTAGTGAGGTTGATTTATTTATTTCAGATTTTATATCTTCCATCACATTCCCAGTGGGTCAGAAATTTACATGCACTCAGTTAGTATTTGGTAGCATTGCCTTTAAATTGTTTAAGTTGGGTCAAACATTTCGGGTAGCCTTCCACAAGCTTCCCACAATAAGTTGGGTGAATTTTGGCCCATTCCTCCTGACAGAGCTTGTGTAACTGAGTCAGGTGGGTAGGCGTCCTTGCGCGCACACGCTTTTTCAGTTCTGCCTACACATTTTCTATAGCATTGAGGTCAGGGCTTTGTGATGGCCACTCCAATACCTTGACTTTGTTGTCTTTAAGCTATTTTGCCACAATTTTGGAAGTATGCTTGGGGTCATTGTCCATTTGGAAGACCCATTTGCGACCAAGCTTTAACTTCCTGACTGATGTCTTGAGATGTTGCTTCAATATGTCCACATAATATTCCTCCCTCATGATGTCATCTATTCGGTGAAGTGCACCAGTCCCTCCTGCAGCAAAGCACCCCCACAACATGATGCTGCCACCCCTGTGCTTCAAGGTTGGGATGGTGTTCTTCGGCTTGCAAGCGTCTCCCTTTTTCCTCCAAACATAACGACGGTCATCATGGCCAAACAGTTCTATTTTTGTTTCATCAGACCAGAGGACATTTCTCCAAAAAGTACATTCTTTGTCCCCATGTGCAGTTACAAACCGTAGTCTGGCTTTTTTTATGGCGGTTTTGGAGCAGTGGCTTCTTCCTTGCTGAGCGGCCTTTCAGGTTATGTCGTTTTAGGACTCATTTTACTGTGGATATAGATACTTTTGTACCTGTTTCCTCCAGCATCATCACAAGGTCCTTTGCTGTTGTTCTGGGATTGATTTGCACTTTTCGCACCAAAGTATGTTAATCTCTAGGAGACAGAACACGTCTCCTTCCTGAGTGATATGACAACTGCGTGGTCCCATGGAGTTCATATTTGCGTACTATTGTTTGTACAGATGAATGTGGTACCTTCAGGCGTATGAAAGTTGCTCCCAAGGATGAACCAGACTTGTGGAGGTCTTGGCTGATTTTTTTTGATTTTCCCATGATGTCAAGCAAAGAGGCACTGAGTTTGAAGTTAGGCCTTGAAATACATCCACAGGTACACCTCCATTTGACTCAAATTATGTCAATTAGCCTATCAGAAGCTTCTAACACCATGACATCATTTTCTGGAATTTTCCAAGCTGTTTAAAGGCACAGTCAATTTAGTGTATGTAAACTTCTGACCCACTGGAATTGTGATACAGTGAATTATAAGTGAAATAATCTGTCTGCAAACAATTGTTGGAAAAAATACTTGTGTCATGCACAAAGTAGATTTCCTAACCAACTTGCCAAAACTATAGTTTGTTAACAAGAAATTTGTGGAGTGGTTGAAAAACAAGTTTTAATGACTCCAACCTAAGTGTATGTAAACTTCTGACTTCAACTGTACATATGAGATGAGTAATGTAAGATATGTAAACATTATTAAAGTGGCGTTATTTAAAATGACCAGTGATACTTTTATTAAGTCCATTTATTTAAGTGGCCAGAGATTTGAGTCTGTATGTTTGCAGCAGCCTCTCTATTAGAGGTCGACCGATTAATCGGAATGGCTGATTAATTAGGGCCGATTTCAAGTTTTCATATCAATCGAAAATCTGTATTTTTTGGACACCGATTTGGCCAATTTAAAAAACAATTGTATTTTTTATTTTTACACCTTTATTTATTTAGGCAAGTCAGTTAAGAACACATTCTTATTTTCAATGACGGCCTAGGAACGGTGGGTTAGCTGCCTTGTTCAGGGGAAGAACGACAGATTTTTACCTTGTCAGCTTGGGGATTCAATCTTGCAACCTTACAGTTAACTAGTCCAACGCTCTAACCACCTGCTTTACATTGCACTCCGCGAGGAGCCTGCCTGTTACGCGAATGCAATAAGAAGCCAAGGTAAGTTGCTAGCTAGCATTAAACTTATCTAATAAAAAAAAAAAAATCAATCATAATCACTAGTTAACTATACATGGTTAGGGCCTCCCGGGTGGCGCAGTGGCGCAGAGCCTCCCAGGCTCTGTCGCGACCGGGAGGTCCGTGGGGCGACGCACAATTGGCCTAGCGTCGTCCGGGTTAGGGAGAGATATCCTTGTCTCATCGCGCACCAGCGACTCCTGTGGCGGGCTGGGTGCAGTGCACGCTAACCAAGGTTGCCAGGTGCACGGTGTTTCCTCCGACACATTAGGTTGGATGCGCGCTGTGTTAAGAAGCAGTGCGGCTTGGTTGGGTTGTGTATCGGAGCACGCATGACTTTCAACCTTCATCTCTCCCGAGCCCGTACGGGAGTTGTAGTGATGAGACAAGATCGTAGCTACTAACAATTGGATACCATGAAAAAGGGGTAAAATAAAAAATAAAAAACGACACATGGTTGATGATATTATTAGTTTATCTAGCGTGTCCTGCATGGTATATAATCGATGCATTCGCGAAAAAGGAGTGTAGTTTGTAAGGTTCCAACGTGTACCTAACCATTAATATCAATGCCTTTCTTAAAATCAATACACAAGTATATATTTATAAACCTGCATATTTAGTTAATATTGTCTGCTAATATGAATTTCTTTTAACTAGCGAAATGGTGTCACTTCTCTTGCAACAGAGTCAGGGTATATGCAGCAGTTTGGTCTGCCTGGCTCGTTGCAAACTGTGTGAAGACTATTTCTTCCTAACAAAGACAGCCAACTTCGCCACACTGGGGGATGATTTAACAAAAGTGCATTTGCAAAAAAAGCACAATCGTTGCACGACTGTACCTAACTGTAAACACCAATGCCTTCTTAAAATCAATACACAGAAGTATATATTTTTAAACCTGCATATTTAGCTAAAAGAAAAATACTGGTTGGCAGGCAATATTAACCAGGTGAAATTGTGTCACTTCTCTTGGGTTCATTGCACGCAGAGTCAGGGTATATGCAGCAGTTTGGGCCGCCTGGCTCGTTGCGAACTATTTTGCCAGAATTTTACGTAATTATGACATAACATTGAAGGTTGTGCAATGTATCAGGAATATTTAGACTTATGGATGCCACCCATTAGATAAAATACGGAACGGTTCCGTATTCCACTGAAATAATAAACGTTTTGTTTTCGAGATGATCATTTCCAGATTCGACCATATTAATGACCTAAGGCTCGTATTTCTGTGTGTTATTATGTTATAATTAAGTCTATGATTCGATAGAGCAGTCTGACTGAGCGACGGTAGGCAGCAGCAGGCTCGTAAGCATTCATTCAAACAGCACTTTTGTGCGTTTTGCCAGCAGCTCTTCGCAATGCTTCAAGCATTGAGCTGTTTATGACTTCAAGCCTATCAACTCCTGAAATTAGGCTGGTGTAACTGATGTGAAATGGCTAGCTAGTTAGCGTAGTGCGCGCTAATAGCGTTTCAAACATCACTCGCTCTGAGACTTGGAGTAGTTGTTCCCCTTACTCTGCATGGGTAATGCTGCTTCGAGGGTGGCTGTTGTCGATGTGTTCCTGGTTCGAGCCCAGGTATGGGGTGAGGAGAGGGATGGAAGCTATACTGTTACACTGGCAATACTAAAGTGCCTATAAGAACATCCAATAGTCAAAGGTATATGAAATACAAATCGTAAAGAGAGAAATAGTCCTATAATTCCTATAATAACTACAACCTAAAACTTCTTACCTGGGAATATTGAAGACTCATGTTAAAAGGAACCACCAGCTTTCATATGTTCTCATGTTCTGAGCAAGGAACCTAAATGTTAGCTTTCTTACATGGCACATATTCCACTTTTACGTTCTTCTCTAACACTTTGTTTTTGCATTATTTAAACCAAATTGAACATGTTTCATTATTTATTTGAGGATACACTGATTTTATTAATGTATTATATTAAGTTAAAATAAGTGTTCATCCAGTATTGTTGTAATTGTCATTATTACAAATAAATAAATAAAAATTGGCCGATTAATCGGTATCGGCTTTTTTTTGTGGTCCTCCAATAAGCTGTATCGGTATCGGCGCTGAAAAAAAATCATAATCGGTCGACCTCTACTCTCTATGTTAGTGATGGCTGTTTAACAGTCTGATGGCCTTGAGATAGAATCTGTTTTTCAGTCTCTCGGTCCCAGCTTTGATGCACCTGTACTGACCTCGCCTTCTGGATGATTGCGGGGTGAACAGGCAGTGGCTCAGGTGGTTGTTGTCCTTGATTATCTTTTTGGCCTTCCTGTAACATCGGGTGCTGTAGGTGTCCTGGAGGGCAGGTAGTTTGCCCCCGGTGATGCGTTGTGCAGACCGCACTACTCTCCGGAAAGCCTTGTGGTTGAGGGTGGTGCAATTGCCGTAGCAGGCGGTGATACATATTTAAAAGTTTGTGAGTGTTTTTGGTGACAAGCCAAATTTCTTCAGCCTCCTAAGGTTGAAGAGGGGCTGTTGCACCTTCACCACGCTGTCTGTGCGGGTGAACCATTTCAGTTTGTCCGTGATGTGTACGCCAAGGAACTTAAAACTTTCCACCTTCTCCACTACTGTCCCGTTGATGTGGATGGGGGTGTGCTCCCTCTGCAGTTTCCTGTAGTCCACGATCATCTCCTTTGTTTAGTTGACATTGAGAGAGAGGTTATTTTTATGACACCACACCCCGAGGGCCCTCACCTCTTCCCTGTAGGCCATCTCGTCATTGTTGGTAATCAGGCCTACCATTGTAGTGTCGTTTGCAAACTTGATGATTTGAGTTGGAAGCGTGCATGGCCACGCAGTCGTGGGTGAACAGGGAGTGCAGGAAAGGGCTGAGAACGCACCCAGGGTCTCGAGCTTAATGACGAGTTTGGAGGGTACCATGGTGTTAAATGCTGAGCTGTAGTCAGTGAACAGCATTCTTACATAAGTATTCCTCTTGTCCAGATGGGATAGGGCAGTGTGCAGTGTGATGGCGATTGCATCGTCAGTGGACCTATTGGGGCGGTGAACAAATTGGAGTGGGTCTAGGGTATCAGGTAGGGTGGACGTGATATGATCCTTGACTAGCCTCTCAAAGCACTTCATGATGACAGAAGTGAGTGCAATGGAAGCAGAACTAAGGGGTACGGTTACAACCTCTACTCAACGGCTGGATCAGTGTTAAACTGGGACTGTATGTTGTCATCAGTGATAGAACATGAGAGAGGGAATGAAAGAGGGGAAGAGTAGTTTGAGATGCAGAGGAAGGAAGATGGGAATTAAGAAAGAGGAGAGGGGGGTGGAAGAGAGGTGAAAGGGGATGAGATAAAAGAGAGTGAGAGAGAGAAACAGAAGGAAAGAGAAGACAGAGAGCATCACATATGGAGAATAAAACCGAGACGGTGAGAGGAATGGAAATGAGGAAAGTGCAGACTGCAGAGTCTTACATCATTTTTGGGCCGGCGGTCGGGTGCCAGGCGAAATGAGAGCTGCCCAGCAGGTAGTGTGAAGCAGCAGGGTGGAACTGAATTTAGTCCGAAGCAGAGAGGCAAAGCAGAACTCTCTTTATTTTCCTCTCTCTGTCATCTCAAAGGGTAATAGCTTCTATAAAGAAAAAACCTCCATTTACCTCAATGATGAGCGGTTGTACACTCAGTTGGTAAGAGTGTGGTGCTGGCATCCCCATGGTTGTGGGTTCACTTCCTGCAGAGAATGAATACACATGCTCTGATACTGCAGTCCGTCATTGAGTAATGTTAGAAAGGAAGGTGTTGAGAAGGTCATTCCCTATGAGATTAGTGCTGCTAATTGCTCATGTTTTAAATGCCTCCTCTGATAAATTACTGATGTTTTCTCCTTCCTCGTCTAGACATGATGGAAGACCTTTTGGATCACCAATAGTGTATGGATAGTCATGCATACATAGATTATCAGCGGAGGTGCATGTCCCACTACCTTCTGTTTTGGTATTGTGATCCACCCCATCCCCAGTACTTTCTTTGGGACAACTGAACAGGATGTGACAGCTGACGTCTACTTAGAAATACCTGTCATTCACAGACAAACATGTGCACGTGAGCACATCCACACACACACAGGCTGAGTCTCGCCCCAGTGATATGAGGGATTATAACCTGTCAGTCAGGGTGTGGATACACAGCAAGGGGTGGAGCTGTCTGCCATGTCAGATACTGAGACATCCAAAGTTAAGTAGATACCTGTCATATACATGTAGCTACCCCCCCCCCCCCCCCCACACACACACACACACACAGAGAGAGAGAGTAGACATCACTGAGGGCTTCTTACATGACATCAGGTGTTCGGCCCATTCATTTAAAATGACTCAAACATGCTTGAAATGCATCCTTGAAGAATGGCAGGCATTTGCATACCAGAATTATTTGTGATATCGTGGTCCTCTTTCACCCTTTTTTATTTGATTTATTTTTATTTCACCTTTATTTAACCAGGTAGGCAAGTTGAGAACAAGTTCTCATTTACAATTGTGACCTGGCCAAGATAAAGCAAAGCAGTTTGACACATACAACGACACAGAGTTACACATGGAGTAAAACAAACATACAGTCAATAATACAGTATAAACAAGTCTATATACGATGTGAGCAAATGAGGTGAGATAAGGGAGGTAAAGGCAAAAAAGTAGGGAAAGAGGTAGTTGTTTGGGCTAAATTATAGGTGGGATATGTACAGGTGCAGTAATATGTGAGCTGCTCTGACAGCTGGTGCTTAAATCTAGTGAGGGAGATAAGTGTTTCCAGTTTCAGAGATTTTTATAGTTCGTTCCAGTCATTGGCAGCAGAGAACTGGAAGGAGAGGCGGCCAAAGAAAGAATTGGTTTTGAGGGTGACTGCTGCTGGAGTGCGTGCTACAGGTGAGTGATGCTATGGTGACCAGCTAGCTGAGATAAGGGGGGACTTTACCTAGCAGGGTCTTGTAGATGACATGGAGCCAGTGGGTTTGGCGACGAGTATGAAGCGAGGGCCAGCCAACTAGAGCGTACAGGTCGCAAGGGTGGGTAGTATATGGATCTTTGGTGACAAAACAGATGGCACTGTGATAGACTGCGTACAATTTGTTGAGTAGGGTATTGGAGGCTATTTTGTAAATGACATCGCCGAAGTCGAGGATTGGTAGGATGGTCAGTTTTACAAGGGTATGTTTGGCAGCATGAGTGAAGGATGCTTTGTTTTCCGAAATAGGAAGCCAATTCTAGATTTAACTTTGGATTGGAGATGTTTGATGTGGGTCTGGAAGGAGAGTTTACAGTCTAACCAGACACCTAGGTATTTGTAGTTGTCCACATATTCTAAGTCAGAGCCGTCCAGAGTAGTGATTTCCCCAAATGATAATGTCACCTTGCTACCGTGTGCACTTTAGCCACTATATGTGTTTCGCAGTCGATGTCCATGATACATGTACACAAAATAATACATTCTCCCTGAATAAATGTTTTGTAGCCTTCTCTGCATAAAAGCATTGATTTCCACTTCTTGACAGAAGGACACCTATTACACTGGGCCTGGCAGAATACCAAACACACACACACACACTTTAAATAATGCACGAGCTGCAGCATCAATAACAATAACATCAGAGGTGTCCGATTTAATGGTTGGGTCATAAACTCTGTGACACACACAAGGCCCAGCTAATGTATGACTCCGTAAGGTTAAACTACGAGAGCCAAAAATTCACAGAGCCAAACAGCAAAGGTAGATTTAAAGGCAATGTACAGTCAAAATCATGTTTTTCATGAAATTGGATGACATTTAGATGAAACCAGATCAAAGTATGATGACCAAAGTCAAAAAAATGACTATTGCTTCTACATTGATAAAGTTTGTTCATAAATTTACTGGTCCGATCCCCCGTGTCAAACACTTGGATTCAGGAGGCGGGATTGTTAAGAGGATAGGATGAAATCACCTTAACGCTCTCATTTTAATACACCAATTGTAACATGCGTGTTTGCAAAGGGGTGTGGTTTAAATAGCTAGATACAGTGCATTCGGAAAGTATTCAGACCCTTTGACTTTTTCCACATTTTGTTACATTACAGCCTTATTAAAAAATGTATTACATTGTTTTCCCCCCTCAATCTAAACACAATACCACAAAATGACAAAGCAAAAACAGGTTTTTAGAAAATAAAAAAAAAGATATCAAATCAAATTTTATTTGTCACATGCGCCAAATAGACCTTACACTGAAATGTTTAGTTACACGCCTTTAACCAACAATGCAGTTCAAGAAATAGAGCTAAGGAAATATTTACTAAATAAACTACAGTAAAACATTTTTTATAAAAAATTTTTTGTAACACAATAAAATAACAATAATGGGGCTATATACAGGGGTACCGGTACCGAGTCAATGTACGGGGGTACAGGTTAGTCGAGAGGGAGGGGGGGGGGGGTGTCAATGAAAATAGTCTGGGTGGCCATTTGATTAATTTTGCAGCAGTCTTATGGCTTGAGGGTAGACGCTGTTAAGGAGCCCTTTTGGTTCTAGACTTGGCACTTCGGTACCGATGGCGTGCAGTAGCGGAGACAACAGTCAATGACTTGGGTGACTGGCGTATTTGACCATTTTCTTGGGCTTTCCTCTGACACCGCCTAGTATATAGGTCCTGGATGGCAGGAAGCTTGGCCCCAGTGATGTATTGGGCCATACGCACTACCCTCTGTAGCGCCTTATGGTCAGATGTCGAGCAGTTGCCATACCAGGCGGTGATGCAACCGGTCAGGATGCTCTCGATTGTGCAGCTGTAGAACTTTTTGAGGATCTGGGGACCCATGCCAAATCTTTTCAGTTTATTTTCATAAGTATTCAGACCCTTTACTCAGTAATTTGTTGAAGCACATTTGGCAGCGATTACAGCCTCGATTCTTTATGGGTATGATGCTACAAGCTTGGCACACCTTTGGGTAGTTTCTCCCATACTTCTCTGCAGATCCTCTCAAGCTCTGTCAGGTTGGATGGGGAGCGTCGCTGCACAGCTATTTTCAGGTCTCTCCAGAGATGTTCAGTCGGGTTCAAGTCCAGGCTGTGGCTGGGCCACTCAAGGACATTCTATCAGGCTTGAAGGTAAGACCCAGATGTAGACTGTGTCGGAGTAACAATGTGTATTACAGGCAGCAGGGCAGGCCAACGACAGGTCAAGGCAGGCAGGGGTCGATAACCAGAGTAGTGGGGTAAAGGTACAGGACGGCAGGCAGGCAGGCAGGCAGGCTCAGGGTCAGGTCAGGCAGAGGTCGGTAATCCAGAGGTGGGGAAAAGGTACAGGATGGTAGGCAGGCTCAGGGTCAGGGGCAGGCAGAGTGGTCAGGCAGGCAGGCTCAGAAACGGGACAGGCAAGGGACAAAACCAGGAGGGCGAGAAAAAGAGAGACTGGGGAAAAGCTGGAGCTGAGACGAAAAGCGCTGGTTGACTTGACAAACAAGATGAACTGGCAATATCCCCCCCCCCGGGGGCACCACCTGGCATCCTACCTGGGCGCATACCTGGTTGACCGGGGTGCCAGCAGTGGAAGTCGGCGATGACGACTGGGTCCAGGATGTCTCTAGCGGGGACCCAACACCTCTCCTCCAGGCCATAACCCTTACCCCACAGTCGCACAATCAGGAGGCGTCTCACAGTGTAAGCCTGTTGGCTGTTGATGAGACGGGGGAGAGGAGTGGGCCTGGAAACAGAAGACAAAGGGTTGTGAGACATGGGTTTAACTCGGGACACATGAAAGGTGGGGTGTATACGAAGGGTACGGGGCAACAGAAGATGAACAGCAGAGGGACTAATCATTTTAGAGATGGGAAATGGCCAATAAACCGGGGGGAGAGTTTGCGGGATTTTACCCGGAGGGGCAGATCCTGGGTGGATAGCCATACCTTCTGCCCGAGACGATACCAGGGAGCCTGGCAATCCCTGGACCCTGGCAATCCCGCTTGTCGTCGATACCTGGAGGTGGTCTTGAGGAGGGCCGACCGGGCTCTCCTCCAGGTACGACGACAGCGGTGGATAAACATCTGGGCAGAAGGAACACCGTACTCTTCCTTCTGCTCAGGGAAGAGCTGGGGCTGATACCCCAGGGAACATTCAAAGGGTGATAGGCCCGTGGCAGAGCAGGGAAGGGTGTTGCGTAAATATTCCACCCACACAAGCTGCTGGCTCCAGGTGGTGGGGTTGGCGGAGATCAGGCAGCACAGAGTTGTCTCAAGGTCCTGGTTGGCCCCCATTGGACTGGGGGTGGAACCCAGAGGACAGGCTGGCCGACGACCCAATGAGGGTGCAGAACGCCTTCCAGAACTGGGACAAGAACTGAGGACCCCAGTCGGAGACCATGTCCACGGTCGGTCCATGGATCTGGAAGACGTGCTGCACCATGAGCTGGGCCATCTCCTTGGCCAAGGGTAGTTTGGGGAGAGGAAAACCAGTCGACCACAGTCAAGACGGCAGTGTTGCCCTCAGATGGGGGGAGACCCGTGACGGAATTCAGGGATATGTGGGACCAGGGACGGTGAGGGACAGGCAGAGGTTGCAAAAGGCTAGCCGGAGCTTGCCGAGGAGTCTTGTTCTAAGCACACACTGCAATCGGTGACGAATGCGGAGACGTCAAGGACCATGGTGGGCCACCAAAAGTGTCGTTTCACAAATGCCAGGGTCTGGCGGGAACCCGGGTGGCAGGCCAGTCTGGAGGAGTGGGCCCGCTCCAGGACCGCGGAGCGGACTGTGTCAGGCATGAACATCCGGTTATCAGGACCCCCGTCCCCCGGGGGTTTGGCTGGGAACACTGTGCCTCCCCGACCTGTTTCTCTATACCCCAGTTGAGTGCCCTTGCCAGGCACTCAACTGGGATGGTCTCGGGCTCCGGGGTAATAGCCGTGGGGGTATAACGGCTGTGATATTTAAATTAAAATGCCTTCACAAATATTTTGCAACCTTTATGGCGCCACTATCAACATTTTGGTGCTCAAGTAAAACGGATATATATTTTTTATTTACTACCTTTTTTTTGCCAAATTTGGTCTTTAATAAAGAGTAGACAAACAAGTTCCCTACCTTCTTCCACTTGCCTCCTCCATTTTTGCGGTAATGCTGCAATCATATATTTTGGTTAACTGTACATGTGACATTACTCCACCTTTCCTATTCATAATATCATTAACAAAGATAGTTTGTGTTTTTTTTAATGTTCCCATAAATAATGTATTTTTTTCAGCAATTAGTATATTTGAATTTAATATTTATTTTCTGAAGGATGAAACTGGAATTGCAACCAGCTTCGTATGACTTGTTTTACAAATGGCGATAATTAAAATATTTTCAGATAACTGAAAGTGAGAGGTTGTAATCAAATCAAATCAAATCAAATATATTTATATAGCCCTTCGTACATCAGCTGATATCTCAAAGTGCTGTACAGAAACCCAGCCTAAAACCCCAAACAGCAAGCAATGCAGGTGTAGAAGCACGGTGGCTAGGAAAAACTCCCTAGAAAGGCCAATACCTAGGAAGAAACCTAGAGAGGAACCAGGCTATGTGGGGTGGCCAGTCCTCTTCTGGCTGTGCCGGGTGGAGATTATAACAGAACATGGCCAAGATGTTCAAATGTTCATAAATGACCAGCATGGTCGAATAATAATAAGGCAGAACAGTTGAAACTGGAGCAGCAGCACAGTCAGGTGGAAGTTGAAACTGGAGCAGCAGCATGGCCAGGTGGACTGGGGACAGCAAGGAGTCATCATGTCAGGTAGTCCTGGGGCATGGTCCTAGGGCTCAGGTCAGTTGAAACTGGAACAGCAGCATGGCCAGGTGGACTGGGGACAGCAAGGAGTCATCATGTCAGGTAGTCCTGGGGCATGGTCCTAGGGCTCAGGTCCTCCGAGAGAGAGAAAGAAAGAGAGAAGGAGAGAATTAGAGAACGCACACTTAGATTCACACAGGACACCGAATAGGACAGGAGAAGTACTCCAGATATAACAAACTGACCCCAGCCCCCCGACACATAAACTACTGCAGCATAAATACTGGAGGCTGAGACAGGAGGGGTCAGGAGACACTGTGGCCCCATCCGAGGACACCCCCGGACAGGGCCAAACAGGAAGGATATAACCCCACCCACTTTGCCAAAGCACAGCCCCCACACCACTAGAGGGATATCTTCAACCACCAACTTACCATCCTGAGACAAGGCTGAGTATAGCCCACAAAGATCTCCGCCACGGCACAACCCAAGGGGGGGGCGCCAACCCAGACAGGATGACCACAACAGTGAATCAACCCACTCAGGTGACGCACCCCCTCCAATCATTAAGATTAATCTGGATAAAGAGAAAAATACCGTATTTGAACAAGGGGTGAGCCATTCTTACTAATCTACTGGAGAACCAGTTTGGGTTTAAGTATAACTTTGGCATGCTTTTAGTGAGAGGCTTAATGCTTTAATATTTAATCACTTTAGCCCCTCAAACTTATTATCAGTATATAAATAAGCATGTTTAATTTTGTCTTGCTTTCCATTCCAAGTTTTTTTTCTCCAAATAATTTATATTGATAAAAATCTGTCGTAAATAGGTAAACTGGGATATATCTAAGTAATTAATCAGTGTGATTTTTCCATAAATAGACAAGTATTTACCTTTCCATGGTAGCAAGATCTTAACTATTAACTTCCTATTAAAATGAGTTGTACTACACTGGTTTATTTCTTTAAGGATATGAATAACTGTGTCTGGTGTTAGCTAGTTACAGGCTAGATGGGTCTTCAGCCAGCATGGAACAAAAGGGGGGGAAGGTTCGTTCAAAACTCAGACGCAGTTGTCAAGTCAACACATCCATCAGTGCTGCTGTGAACCGCATCACATTTTGTACATAATTAGCTAGGTTTCCATCCAATTGATGACAGATTTTCATGAGAAAATCTGCATAAAGAAAATATGTGCATTTTCCCACCCAACAAACTTGTTGTGGATAACAGTCAGTGCATGATGACTTGGTGTACACAAAATGTACCTTTTCTCTTAAGTTTTCATGTACCGAATACATTTTTTGAGTTCAATGTGTTTCCAGTGCATTTTCAACTCAACCTACAGTATTTCACAAAACCTGTTGTATTAAATAGTCATTTCCACCACCATTTCTCGCATAATACATTTTACAGACACAAAAAGATCCCACCATGTAGAATTAACAAATGATCTGTCAGCATTTATAAAATTGTACCGAAACAACATGTTTTTTGTAAAATTTTATTTACAATTTATATTTTTTTTATACAAAACATCCACATACAAACTACAACATACATACATACACAAACATTCACAACATCACCCCTGTCTAGATTCACCTGCTCACACCCCCATCTCCATCGCCCGTATCACTCTCTGCCACATGGCCTCAAACTGCACCATGTTGTTTCTCTCCGTCTCGCTTGCACTTTCAACATTTAGATAATAAAACCTTGACCTTTCCATTGTGTTAACGGTGGAGGATTGGTTGATTTCCAGTTTTTAAATATACTTTTTATTTTTTAAGGTAAATTTACATCGTACTACTTCTGACAGCCAACTTTCTAACTTTGCCCATAACTTTTGAACTTTATAGCATTCCTAGAAGGCATGGCTTATTGAGTCAGTAAATGTTTTTTTTATACGGTATGACTTTACTCACATAAAAACTGTGGATGGAAACGTGGTTAGTGATGCAATTTCAATGTTGATTGAGTAGCTTTGTGTTTCACCAAATTAGCTTGAGATGATTTTACTGCAACATTGCTTACTGCAATCCAAGTTACTTGGCATTTCAAAGATCTGTCAGTCAAGGCAAGCTCATGAATATAATCTCCCCGCCCACTCAGCCAGTCTTTTCAAACTTTCTGGTACTTAGCCATGAGAGAAAAATAAACATTTCTTACATTTTGAGCACTTCTATCCAAAACAAATATTATTTCTGATGTTTTAGTCACTCAAAAGGCTATTTTACATGTGCATCAGAATGACTGTTTGAGACTTTTAAATTCAGTTCCTCCCCTTGTCAGAGACACCACCCAGTTTACTGTAAGTACTCTGGCTGGGACTGAGGAGGAGAGAGGGATGGGGACAGATAGGGGAAGTGGAGAGAAATGGGTTCAGGGAAATGAGCTCATTCCCAGAGAAGGGAGAGAGAGAGAGAACAGCAGTGTTGTGGTCTGGGAGGTTCTAAATGGCAGAGTTGAGTCTCTGCCATGAGCTAGGTTAACAGATTTTCATACCAATATTCTCAAATCTGCATAAAATAATATATGCGCATTTTCCCACCAGAGATGTGATGCCATTAAATTGACTTGTTGCAGATAAAAGCCTGTGCGTGATGACGTAGTTCACATTACATTTGCGGTTAAATTCCCATGTACCAAAAAAAAGAAAGTTAAGCGGGTTTCCATCGCATTTTCAAATCTGCTGATGGTTTTGTCACAAAATGTTTTGCATTATATAGTGAATGTTCCCACTCTGGTATTGACACGTGCGGTATAGCCAACAGCTGGCAGATACAGTGCGGCTAGGCTCTACAGGCAGTGTTTGCCAACTTAGCGACTTGGTAGCTATATTTAGCGAGTATTCAGACCCCTCTAGCGACACATTTTCAAAAAATCAACTAGTGACAAATCTAGCGACCTTTTCTGGTGTTATTGGAGACTTTTGGAGACCCTGACATGAAAGCACGTTCGTTCTTACTCTTCTCAACGAGCAGCGGGTGCTGCGGTGCGTGGGCCCCACCCCCGTCCCAAAGCACTCACAGGCAGCTCAGTCCTCGCGCCCCTCCGCATCCAGACTGCAAATGAATCGCACATGCGGGAAGCCCCCGCTGGCTGATCCAGGGCGGGATGTCTATGTAAAATGTTCTTTGCCTAAAATAAAACACTGCACAAAAATCAATCACTGCATTTGACTCACACAGCCTCAGTCACTTACTCACCTTGTCCACTGTGTGTGTGCCTCTCTGTGACATAAGCTAAACATCTAGCTGGCTAGCTCATCATGTCTCAGTCTAAACTGTACACTCAAAAATACAGAAAGGAGTGGGAATCAAACCCTGAATTCAATAGCTGGTTGAAGCCGTTTATTGGAGATGATACATGGACATACTCCCTGTATTGTAAGGCTGATTTCTACGCCAAACTTAGTGATGTAAAAAACACACGACAACTCAAAAACATACTCAAAAGGCAAAGCCTTATAACAGTTCAAACCCAAAACAAGCTGCCATTTATGGTTAAAAAATTGACTCTGCAAAAAAGGCTGAGGCCACCATGGCATTAGCTATCTCTGAACACTGTTCCATGCTGGCATGTGATCACATTGGAGAAGCATGCAGAGCTGCTTTCTCAGACTCCATTGCTGCTACCCACTTCAAAGTGCACAGAAATGATTAATGGTGTTCTAGCACCATACTTTCTGAAAAAGTTGGTTGCAAATGTGGGTGATCAGCGTTTCAGCCTCCTCCTCAATGAGTCCACAGATGTAAGTGTTTCTAAGTACCTGGGGGTTGTGATAAGGTACTTTAGTGACACCAAGCAGACAATTGTATCAACATTTCTGGGACTTGTTGAGTTGGAGGAGATGCCAAATATATAGCCCGTGCTGTTGTGGCTTTCCTTGAGAAGTGTTGTCTTAAAAAAGAGAATCTCCTGGGGATAGGGACTGACAATGCCTCTGTTATGACAGGGATTAACAATGGGGTCCATAAAGTGCTGAAGGAGGAGTATGGCCTCAAATATCTGGTTCTTATTCGCTGTGTGTGCCACTCTCTCCAGCTTGCTCATTTGTAGTTATAAACATATTTAGTTTTTTACTCACTTTTTGTCTCTCCCAAGACATTATTCCTCTCTCCTACAGCGTCCATCACTTCTAGAGACTTCTAGTGACTTTTAGGACAGCCAATAGCTACTTTCCAATAGCTACTTTCCTTACTGAGGAGTTGGCAACACTGTCTACAGGTAGTCTAGTCTACTTGATGAGATTATTATCGATAAGAGCTAAATCCTTTTTTTGTCAAACGGCAACCAAGCATCGATCATCATGTCACCAGAATAAGACCCTTAATATTTATTGAAATCAGCATCAAGCTCATCACCCTGTGAAGTTCATCATAACTTATTTAATCTGTAGCCTAATAAACTGTGTGCTTTCCCGAATCGTCGTGGGAGGACCACACACCATATCATCGCGTGACTCCAATTTGACTTTGATATGATGGTTAATATATCAATATTTGTTCATAAAAGGAATTCCACTGCCATTTCTCACATTTAATTTTACAGACACAAAAAGATCACACTTTGTATAGCATATTTTGTTTTGCTGTTTCCATCAGGCCTGTCCTGTCATTTGTTATCCGACAAGTACTTTACTCTCATAAAAAGGTTGTATGGAAACCTGGTTATAGATGGAAAGTATTTACCTCCATGAAAACAACCCCAAGGAGCAGAGAGGGGAGACCCCAGTACGCGTTTATGAGGGTGTCACGCTTTATTGCTTCCATTGGGAGCTTTTTGGCACCTATTCTTCCTGTACAGTAAATGTTTATGGTGATGTATTTCCTCCTGAGTATACCATCGCTAAGGAGGGAGACCGTATATTTCACCAAATGGCTGCTATTTACTGTTCTGAGGCCAAGAGATAGGCCTAAGCCAATATGCTTAATTTCTTTGCTGTTTGCTATAGAGCATATTCACAACCAAATAGATACAGGGAGGATATCACAATGTACATTTGTGTATATTTATTGATACTGGGGAAATATGCTTGCTCTTTCTTTTACTTCTGTTGTGCATTCAGTTTTATGAGGATACAAATGCTTTGAACAATATTGTTTTTTCTCTGCCTGTTGCAGAAGCAATTATATGTGAATTCACTGCTAACAAAAGCTGGTTGTTATGTATTGTGTCTTTGTGGAAACCTTAGCAATAATCAAGAGACACTGTATACTGAAGATCTTGATGAATGTTGATTAATACACTTCGATATATTTGATGTTACACTTCTTATCCTCAAACTATCCCTCTGTTTTCTTCTCTTTTGCATCTCGTTCTACCAGGAAGTAGAGGTCAGTTTCTTTTTAATCTATATTCTACTCTTCCCTTTTTCTTTTGTCTGATGTCTTTAAAAAAATACTTGTAACTCATTTTCATTGTGTCTCTGTCTCTCTCTCTTTATTGCAATTTCCTCACTCTCCCGCCCGCCCTAGACACTTTCTCTCTCTCTCTCTCTCATTCAATTTGTCCATTTTAATGAGGATGGTTATTGTTGTAATGAAAGGAAAAATCACTCCACAACTATCTTTTGGCATTTCTTTCATTAGTCCACTGTTGATACAGTCCCAACATGTTTTGCATGTCAGCAATGACATTTTCAAGATTTAGGACTTTCAAAAAGCAAATGTAATTTGCCGCATCATCATGATGATGCAAATGACTTCATATGATGCAAAACGCATCACTATGATGATGTGGCAAATTATCATTTGCTTTTTGAAAGTCCTGTATCTTGAAAACGTCATTGCTGACATGCAAAACATTTGGGACTGTATCAACAGTGGACTAATGAAAAAAATACCAAAAGATAGTTGTGGAGTGATTTTTCCTTTAAGTATAAAAAGTCAGGATTACTATTCAAAGCCTGCTTCCCCCTGAAGCCATATGTTCCACAGCCGTATGCATCCAGACTCCATTCCCTATATTGTGCACTACTTTTGACTTTACACCAGAGCCCCATGGGATAAGTAGTGCGTTATATAGGGAATAGGGTGCCATTTGGGTCACACAGTGTGTGCAAGACTATTCTGGTGAATTACTACAGGCTGCCGTGCTGCTCCTTAAATCCCTATGTAGACCCATAGGGCTCTGGTCAAAAATAGTGCACTATATACCGAATAGGGTGCCATTTGGGAAGCAACCATTGACTCACTCACTCAGTTAATCATGATGCTTATTTTACTGTGGGTTAACTTGGAACTCTCTGTCTCTGCAGGATGACTATGTGCGGACCTTGGATGAGAATCAGGGAGGCTCTAATGAAAGTATGTTTCACCTAAGTTCTTTCAAGTACCCTTTTATCTATTACAGTGCCTTCAGAAAATATTCACACCCAAAGTTTGTTGTGTTACAGCCTCAATTTAAATGGATTAAATTTCGATTGTGTGTTCCTGGCCTACACACAATACCCCATAATGTCAAAGTGGAATTACTTTTGGGGAAATGTTACAAATTAATTAAAAATTCAAAGCTGAAATGTTTTGAGTCAATAAGTATTCAACCCCTTTGTTATTGCAAGCCTAAATAAGTTCAGGAGTAAACATTTGTTTAACAAGTCACATAATACTGTCATGACGTTGGCCTCTTTGGGTATAGCAACCCCATCCCCCTCTCCCTGCCTCCCCCTTGCCTCCTTCAACTAGGCTGCTGTGGTCAGAGGTCGTAAATTCCTGAGAAGACCCTGCCACATGGCCACATAGTAGAGAGAGAGTACATTTTCATAGAGCACAAGGGAAATTCTTCCACCTCACAGGACTTGAGGTACAAACAAATTTCATGTTCCGGAGAAAGTATAAAAGATCGGTGAAGAATCCAGCTACGAACTGGTCCCTTTGGTACAACTTGGGGAAGCTAATGGGAGACGGTGTGGCCACATCACCATAACGCTGTTTATATAATAGCCTCAGATATGAGGTTTACATCTAATTGTTGTATAAGATGAATGAGTGAGTATGATACTGTTTGTATAATTGTGAAATATGATTTTGGACTGTTTAATGACGAAAAATACAATTCCCTTTTGATTTTAACTAAATCAGAGGACCGCCCCTGAGCCCAGTTAGGGTCAGACATCCTGGGACAGCCCTCTTCGGCCCTTCCGAATAAAACTCCCACTCGGGTTTTTGATCAGCAGACTGAGCTTACCTCAATTATGAGATGGCTAAAGGTTGCAGACCATGTTTTCCTCCATTAGGAGGACAAAGGTTGTAGACCATTGCTGAATCTTTTAACCGTACCACGTGGTTAAACTCTTAGACCATCGATACCGACAGAATAAGAACAAGTCTTTGATATTAATTACTAGTCTGAAGCTAGGAATTCGGTATCATTGAACGCGAAGAACGACAACCGCCGAAACATACATTCTATAACGAATGTCACTCTGAACAATCCCCTCTAACCACAACCGAGAGAGAGAGGGACAATTCTACAAAATAAATGTACTTTTCACCGGCGATCAAGACGACACACTGAGCGTAAATATATATGTTGATTGCAATTGTTCCCTAATGAGTGAGCGTTCATGTGCAAAGAATTAGCATTTCAATTGTTATAATTATCACTTTGTAGTGACTTCTTGGTCGACCCCCACTTCACCTTTTGTCTAACAAGCCACCATGCCGGTTTAGCCCACTAGGGTACATTCTCCTATCATTACTTTTACCTCGGTTGTTTGTTTGTTTATGCATTTCTGTGAATTACTCAGTTAGTAATAAATAAATGATTT
Source organism: Oncorhynchus kisutch (assembly GCF_002021735.2). Lineage (NCBI taxonomy): Eukaryota > Metazoa > Chordata > Actinopteri > Salmoniformes > Salmonidae > Oncorhynchus > Oncorhynchus kisutch. The sequence continues at coordinate 27,522,623 of NC_034184.2, forward strand.
AATTGATGTATGGATGACTCATAGTGAAGACTGGGTTCGTGCAGATAACCAATCATTTATGACGTTTGGAATGAGACTAACGTGAGGTAAAGTACTAATTGATCAGATAAAATATCTGAAAAGTTATTTTAGGAAATGATAACTTTGTAATCTGAATATTTTTCCTTGGTGCCCCGACTTCCTAGTTAATTAGTTACGTGATTAATCAGTTGATCGCGTAGTAACTAATTACAGAGAATCTTTGATAAAAAGTTTTCAGTTAATGATAGTAAAGACACGACAATACGTTGCATGCGCTCACTCTGTGTGCAATAATAGTGCTTAACATGATTTTTGAATGTCATCTCTGTAGCCCACACATACAATTATCTGTACACAGATTCAACCACAAAGACCAGAGATGTTTTCCAATGGCTCACCTATTGGTAGATGGGTAAAAATATAAAAGCAGACATTGAATATCCCTTTGAGCATTGTGGTTACTAATGTGCGGGAGCACAGCCAATGTGCGGGAGCACTGCGGGAGAACTGGTTGGTCGGACCAAATGAGGTAGTATATACCTGTACATGAACGTATAGTAAAAGTGGCTATGCATATAAGATAAACAGAGAGTAGCAGCAGCGTAAAAGAGGGGTGGGGGGCGCACACAATGCAAATTGTCCGGGTAACTATTTGTTTACCTGTTCAGGAGTCTTATGGCTTGGGTGTAAAAACTGTTGAGAAGCCTTTTTGTCCTATACTTGGCACTCTGGCACCGCTTGCCATGCGGTAATAGAGTCTATGACTGGGGTGGCTGGGGTCTTTGACAATTTTTAGGGCCTTCCTCTGACACCGCCTGGTCTAGAGGTCCTGGATGGCAGGCAGCTTAGCCCCAGTGATGTACTGGGCCGTACGCACTACGCTCTGAAGTGCCTTGCTGTCGGAGGCCTAGCAATTGCCGTACCAGGCAGTGATGCAACCATGCTCTCGATGTTGCAGCTTTTGAGGATCTCAGAACCCATGCCAAATCTTTTTAGTTTCCTGGGGGGGAATAGGCTTTGTCGTGCCCTCTTCACAACTGTCTTGGTGTGTTTGGACCATTCTAGTTTGTTGTTGATGTGGACACCAAGGAATTTGAAGCTCTCAACCTGCTCCACTACAGCCCCGTCGATGAGAATGGGGGCATGCTCGATCCTCCTTTTCCTGTAGTCCACAATCATCTCCTTAGTCTTGGTTACGTTGAGGGATAGGTTGTTATTCTGGCACCACCCGGCCAGGTCTCCTCCCTATAGGCTGTCTGATCATTGTCGATTATCAGGCCTACCACTGTTGTGTCATCTGCAAACTTAATGATGGTGTTGGAGTCGTGCCTGACCATGCAGTTGTGGGTGATCAGGGAGCACAGGAGGGGACTGAGCATGCACCCCTGGAGAGCTCCAGCGTTGAGGATCAGATGTGTTGCTACCAACCCTCACCACCTGGGGGTGGCCCGTCAGGTTGTTCAGGATCCAGTTGCAGAGGGAGGTGTTTAGTTCCAGGTTCCTTAGCTTAGTGATGAGGTTTGAGGGTACTATGGTGTTGAACGCTGAGCTGTATTCAATGAATAGCATTCTCACGTAGGTGTTCCTTTTCTCCAGGTGCGAAAGGGCAGTGTGGAGTGCAATAGAGATGGCATCATCTGTGGATCTGTTTGGGCGGTATGCAAATTGGAGTGGGTCTAGGGTGGTGTATCAATACACCCAGTCACTACAAAAATGCAGGCTCCCTTCCTAACTCAGTTGCCGGAGAAGAAGGAAACCGCTCAGGGATTTCACCGTGAGACCAATGGTGACTTTAAATCAGTTACAGAGTTTGTCTGTGATAGGAGAAAGCTGAAGATGTATCAACAACATTGTAGTTACTCCACAATACTAACCTAAATGACACTGAAAAGAAGGAAGCCTGTTTGCAATAAGACACTAAAGTAAAACTGCAATAAATGTGGCAAAGAAATTAACTTTATGTCCTGAATACAAAGCGTTATGTTTGGTGCAAATCTAACACAACACATCAATGAGTACTATTTTCAAGCATGCTGGTGGCTGCATCATGTTATGGCTACACTTAGTTCATTGGCAAGGACTAGGGGATTTATTTAGGATAAAAATAAACAGAATGTCGCTAAACAGAGGCAAAATCGTAAAGAAAAACCTGGTTCAGTCTGATTTCCAACAGACACTGGGAGAAAAAAAATCACCTTTCAGCAGGACAATAACTTAACACCTATGGCAAAATTTACACTGGAGTTGCTTACCAAGACAACATTGCATGTTCAGGAGTGGTATAGTTACAGTTTTGGACTTAAATCAGCTTGAAAATCTATGGCAAGACTTGAAAATGGTTGTCTAGCAATGATCAACAACCAACTTGACAGAGCTTTAAAGAATAATGTGCAAATATTGTACAATCCAGGTGTGCAAAGCTCTCAGAGACTTACCTAGAAAGACTCACAGCTGTAATCGCTGTGAATAGTTATGTAAATGAGATATTTCTGTATTTAATTTTCAATCAATTTGAAAACATTACAAAAAACATGTTTTCACTTTGTCATTAAGGGGTATTCTGTGTAGATTGGTGAAAAAAATAAGATTTAATCAGTTTTGAAATCAGGCTGTAACACAACATAATGTGAAATAAGTCAAGTGGTATGAATACTTTCTGAAGGCACTATATGTTTGTGTGCTGTCCATGTCATTTACTATGAACTTTATTTAGGATGATGCATCGCCCAATCAGGGTTTTTTTTCGGAATCAAAAAGGGTCTTCAGATGGGCATGGCAGGGGGGGGTCAGCGCAGTTACATTATTGAGAAATTTTTTGAATCCCCCATCTGGGCAGTGTAGAGACATTTTTGCATGTACAAGCCAGTTTCCTGTAATTCTATACATTTTGCCATGCAGCTGTGAAAGAACTTTGCCGTTTTAAAGCAAATTTCCTATGATTCTACATATTTAGCATATTCTGCCATTTAGCAGTTGTAAAGCTATTTTCCTGAAATCTGATGCATTGTACCATGGCTAATGCTGTGTTCTCTTGATCAAACATAATAACATAATTTATACTGGTAAATGCATTTATTTGATAATTTTCCCTGACTGTCTATCTTTTTATTTTGGTGGTTGTTTGTCCTCAAAGATTATATTCCAAAACAATATATATATAGGTCCATAATCTTTTCTGCATACTTTATATCTGTTTTTAGTTAAGTTAACACTGAAAGCGTTTTTCCATCCCAAAAAAAGAATTTCAACCCCCCCCAATAAATATATATAGTACATTCGGAAAGTATTCAGACCCCTTGACTTTTTCCACATTTTGTTACGTTACAGCCTTATTTTAAAATTGATTACATTAGTTTTCCCCTCATCAATCTACACACAATACCCCATAATGACATCACAATACCCCATAATGAAAAATAAAACAGTGACAGTGACAGTGATTACAGCCTGAAGTCTTCTTGGGTATGACGCTACAAGCTTGGCACAACTGTATTTGGGGAGTTTCTCCCACTCTTCTCTGCAGATCCTCTCAAGCGGTTTCAGGTTGGATGGGGTGTGTTGCTGTACAGCTATTTTCAGGTCTCTCCAGAGATGTTCAATCTGGTTCAAGTCTGGGCTCTCGCTGGGCCACTCAAGGACATTCAGAGACTTGTCCCGAAGCCACTCCTGCATTGTCTTGGCTGTGTGCTTAGGGTCGTTGTCCTGTTAGAAGGTGAAGCTTTACCCCAGTCTGAGGTCCTGAGGGCTCTGTAGCAGGTTTCATCAAGGATCTCTCTGTACTTTGGTCCATTCATCTTTCCCTCGACCCTGACTAGTCTCCCAGTCCCTGCCGCTGAAAAACATCCCCACAGCATGATGCTGCCACTACCATGCTTCACTGTAGGGATGGTGCCAGGTTTCCTTCAGACGAGACGCTTGGCATTCAGGCCAAAGAGTTCAATATTGGTTCCATCAGACCAGAGAATCTTGTTTCTCATGGTCTGAGAGTCGTTTAGGTGCCTTTTGGCAAACTCCAAGCAGGCCGTCATATGCCTTTTACTGCCTTTTTACTGTCAGTGACCATCGGGTTCTTGGTAGAGGTTGACCGATTATGATTTTTCAACGCCGATACCGATTATTAGAGGACCAAAAAAGCCGATACCGATATATTTTTTGGGTTTATTTGTAATAATGACAATTACAACAATACTGAACGAACACTTATTTTAACTTAATATAATACATCAATAAAATCAACTTAGCCTCAAATAAATAATGAAACATGTTCAATTTGGTTTAAATAATTCAAAAACTGTAACGAACCTCTTCCTCCTCTTCTGAGGAGGAGAAGCGAGAAGGATCGGTTCGGTTTATTTTAAAACATAAACTGAACACTACGAAATACAAAACAATAAACGTGAAATGAACGAAACAGTCCCGTGTGGCGACAAACACTGACACGGAAGACAAACACCCACAACTCAAAAGTGAAACCCAGGCTACCTAAGTATGATTCTCAATCAGGGACAACAATTGACAGCTGCCTCTGATTGAGAACCATACTAGGCCGAACTCAAAAACCAACATAGAAAAACAGACTGTCCACCCAACTCACGCCCTGACCATACTAAAACAAAGATAAAATAACAGAACTATGGTCAGAACGTTCTCGGTCACCTCCCTGACCAAGGCCCTTCTCCCCCGATTGCTCAGTTTGGCCAGGCTGCCAGTTCTAGGAAGAGTCTCGGTGGTTCAAACTTCTTCCATTTAAGAATGATGGAGGCCACTGTGTCGTTCTTGGACTTTCAATGCTGCAGACATGTTTTGGTACCTCGACACAATCCTGTCTCGGAGCTCTACGGACAATTCCTTCGACCTCATGGCTTGGTTTTTCTCTGACATGCAATGTCAACTGTTGGACCTTATATAGATAGACAGGTGTGGGCCTTTCTAAATCATATCCAATTAATTGAATTTACCACAGGTGGACTCCAATCAAGTTGTAGAAACACCTCAAGGATGATCAATGGAAACAGGATGCACCTGAGCTCAATGTCCAGTCTCACAGCAAAGGGTCTGAATACTTATGTAAATAAGGTATTTCTGTTTTTTATTTTTTATACATTTGCAAATATTTCTACAAACCAGTTTTTGCTTTGTCGTAATGGGGTATTGTGTGTAGATCGATGAGTAAAACATCGATTCAATAAATTTTAGAATAAGGCTTTAACATAAGAAAATGTGGAAGAAGAGAAGGGGTCTGAATACTTTCCAAATTCACTGTATTTACACCGTTTGGACTTATGCGACCCCAAACAATGCTTAAGTGGCCTGACAAAGGATTTAAATGGCAGAAAGAAATCCTGTCAACCACTCTTGAGAGCTGGCTAAATCAGTGTAGGCTAGCTAGCTAACCATCTGAGAGACCGGTCAGCAACATCACAATGACCAGTGCTGGGCAAGAAACTGGGGGTTGAAGATCACTGTGTTTATCAGACACGACACGGTACATAGGAATGAGAATCGATGCACCACGACGCGCTCAAGCCCAGGTTGAATAAAAGGGAGCAAAAAGGTGCTCAACTGAGGAACGAAACGCTGCTCTGGTGTATTAGACACAACAGGGTGAATGTTTGTTTACAATCCCATTTGTATTCTCGGGTCAGATGTTGTCCACACGTGTAGTGGCCTCTCAGTGAAAAGTTCAAGTGATGTTAGAGATGTAAACTCATTGTAGCAGTAGCCGTCTGACTGTCTCTGTCTCTCTGTGGAGGTTCTGAGCTCTGCTGTCGACCGCCTACCAATCAACATTGAGTACCCTGTGTTTTCTCTACTCCTCTGTCTTTAATTCAGCCACAGGCAGATAAAGTCATGACATCCAGGTTGCATCCCAAATGACACCCTATTCCCTATATGGTGCACTACTATGAGCCCTGGTCAAACATAGTGTATGATATAGGGAATAGGGTGCCATTTGGAACATAGACTGAAATCATGTCCATGACCATTGTCTTGATTTGCAGCTCAAATAAAGTAGTGAGAATGAAATGGCTGAGTCCATTAGTACTGCTATATCTCTCCGAGTTTAATTAGTGGGTAATTATGACTTCCTGTAGAGGGCTGGAGAGAGAGGGAGAGGAGGGAGAGTGTAGGAGGTAGAGGGGGAGAGAGAGATTGTCTTGCTGGAGTCCATTTTGTGTCCGTTGTATTTTATTATAATCAATAATTGAAATATCAAACGATGCTGTAGAAATTGTTGGAGCTCTCATCTTAATAATCTATTGATAGGCTTTCCTCTAAGGCTGGCTTAATGAGGCAATGGAGAGAAGGATAGAGGGGGGAGAGAGCGAGAGAGGGAGGTAGAGAGAGAGAGGGGAAGAGAGATTGAGATACAGAAAGAGTTAGAGAAATGGAGAGGGGGAGAGATTTTGTCCCTCAGACATCTCTAGAGTCAGTGTGATGTCTCACTGTAGAGCCAGGCTGATCAGACACCATTTCAGGCCTCATTAGTCTAAACCCAGAGAGGATAGACAACCAATCCCACTCAATACTGTCACACACAATGGCTGTGTTTACACAGATCTTTCTTCCATAGACCTATCCTATCTTTTTACTGACTGTCCACACGGAGTTTTACATTTGACCTATTACAGATTTGCTCACTCAAAGAATGTAGCATCTGAAATAGCATACAGATGATATGCTCATTTCTGGTCACTGTTCCTTTAAATGTTGAGGGGGTTGTCTTGGTAACGGTAGGTGATGTGCAAAAAAAATATATGCTTCATAGCAAAAAAATCTGATTTGAGAATCCAGACAGAAGTTACATGTGGAGGTTCAGGTTTGTATCCGGATTTAAATCCACATATAGAGGTGCTATATATAAATTGTAAGTAAAAATATCAGATTCCGTGTGTTGTTTTGCTGTTTACATTAGGGGAAAGATCCGATAGGTATCAGATATGCAAGTAATTGGCTAAATAATTGGGCTGACTGTGTAAACACAGCCATATGAATGTAGTATAAATCGCAAGTCAAAAGATCATGGAATAATTGTTATTTAGTAGACTCAATAGACACAACTATTGTAGAGAATGCAATACTGTCACAAAAGCAGGAAGGTACTACCAGGTCACAAATAACATAGTTTACATATAGGCTAAAGTTATACACATAAATAATATCACCCCAATACATCCCTCCATGCAACAAATACAATACCTATGGCTTTTTCATCAGTGTTTTCGTGATCATGTGTAGGGCTTTGAAAGCTGGAGGATTCGTCCAGTCCTCTAGGTTCCTGATAGCAATTTGCTCAGCAACTGGTTTGACCCAGAGAGGACAGGTGAGCGGACGTTCACTCTCTGACTAATCAATGACCTTGAATCAATTTCCTCAAATCAGTGACGGTGAAACAATTATGTACTCTAAGGAGGTAGGGAAACTAGCTGACTCTGCAGCCCCCAGGTCTATAGTTTAATACCCCTGCTACAGGGACTGTAGGGTATCGATATGTTAGCAGTTTAATACCCCTGCTATAGGGACTGTAGGGTATCGATATGTTAGCAGTTTAATACCCCTGCTATAAGGACTGTAGGGTATCGATATGTTAGCAGTTTAATACCCCTGCTATAGGGACTCTAGGGTATCGATATGTTAACAGTTTAATACCCCTGCTATAAGGACTGTAGGGTATCGATATGTTAGCAGTTTAATACCCCTGCTATAGGGACTCTAGGGTATCGATAAGGACGCAGGTCATGGTGTATGTGAAGGCTGCTTAGAAACACACAACCATGGTTGAGTGCTGTGTGTGTGTGTGCTCGTGTGTGTGTGCTCGTGTGTGTGTGTGTGTGGTTCTGTGTATGTGCATTTATACACACACGTGAGTGAGCACACTGTGTGTGTCCATAAACTAAAGATGTCTGAGTAATAGCTCCGTTTATCTATTTCCAGGAAAAAGCTATATGCAGTAGCTGATGACATTAGTAGCAGAGAGTTTGTAAACAGAGGATGAGAGATGATGATGAGGCAGTGGACTGAGCTGAGCTCCCCATTCTCCAGCCCCAATATGCAGGGATTAGCCTGATGATAATCTGTATTCGGATGGATATCCACATACAGGGCCTAATTTGGAGAGTTTATAGCAGCACACTCTTATGGCATAACAAGGATAGAGATGGAGAGCGATGATGGGAAGAGGAGTGAGAGATGATGTGAGGACAAACAGAGGGAGAAGGGTGTATAGTGTGAGACCCGGGATGTAAAAGAGACTGTTGAGAGAGACCATGATAAAGAGAGAGTAGATGTGGAGACAGAGAGACAAAGGGAGATGGTTGTTTAAAGAGAGGGAGCGCGGGAGGAAGAGGAAGGGGGGGATAGGGGGTACGGAGAGGGAGAGAGTGAAAAAGAGAGCGAGTTCTCAGTAATATAGCAGATTGAGCTGCAAATCACAGTCAGTCCAAAAACTAGACCCCCATCAGACCGCAGTGCACAGAGCCTGTTGCTATGGAGATGTCATCGTTGTAGTGCAGGCACTACTTTAATCCATGGAAGCCTGTTAAATTATCACTGGGCTAAGGCAACCACCTTATGCTATTGTACAACACACAACGCAACTCCAAGCCTGCCAGCGCTGGTATTGTGGCGGCTGCTATACCAACAAGATTTATTTACAAATGTTTTCTATAAACATTACGAGGATTGTCTTTTCTATTTGCATGTATTTTCTTATTTCTTTAGCTAAGGTTAAGTCCTCGGGAGGGAGAGAGAGAGGGAGGGAGAGAGAGGGGGAGGGAGAGAGGGAGGGAGGCGATCAATGCCAGCAGCAGAGGAGAATGACCAGTTGATGATAGACTGAAAGGGTGATGATCTTGGTCATTTTGTAAATATTTATTATTTCCTGGAACTACTACATTTACCCAACTCATTGTTATTAGATTATTAGAGAAACACATTGTTTTTGCACCCACCATGCGTCATTTCCGCAATGGTCATGTGAGGTGAAATGTGGATATTTTGGGATGTGAGCACTCAGTTGGTTTGTTTGATCTGACGAAGAGCCGTTTTGTCAATAAAGCGGTGAATTGGGAGCTTCAACAGTGTGCGGGCATTCTTGTTCTTCACAGGCTGGATCTTCACCATGACTCTTCTGTGGCTCTGACGTCTGCACATGCATACAAGTGTGAGGCACAACAGGCCCGTGGCGGACGAATAGGGGGTGTATTGTTTTGGATTTGCTTTTCCAATCTGATCTGTGGGTTTGCTCTGATAATCTGCTATGATAATCTCCTATGATAATCTGCTGCAGAACTCTTTTTTACTGATTTAGTCTTCTTCATCCTACAATGCCATAACATGAGATGATACCGGTCACCACAGGCATAGATATAAGATGACTATGTGTACAGTATGCCTCTGTGCATCACAATATCTGCTCTAATTGTGCCATAAGAGCTGATTTAGAAGAGAAGAGAGAACAGCAATTCTGTTATGAGAATGCTTGAGATGTGAGAATGAATAGAAATGTCAAGGGATTTAAGTCTTGCTAATTGATAAAGCACTAAGTGGTATTGTGTTGTAAGGACCCAGTTGCCTGCAGTAGCCTAAGGTATTGATGGATATGTAACCAAATATAGTGTTGCTGTATGGAGGTGGGGGAGGGAGAGAATGTGTCATCCGGTTCAGGATTTGGTGGGCTTGGTAGTTGCATACAGTGGTAACATGTGTGTGCGTCTGTGTGCGCGTCATCCGGTTCAGCATCGGTGGGCCTGTTAGGAAGACGTGTGTGTGTGTGGTGCCGACACACAGCCACTGGCGTACCGGACCCTCCCTCAAGAGGGGGTTGACCTTTACTGGTACATAATAGCAAGTACACATTCTTGTTCCCCGGCCCCAGTATGCCCACATGTGTTCAGAGAAAACAGTGCTCTTCTCACTGGTGCCTCTGATGACTGCTCTGCTGTCTCTCTGATCAATATGATGCACACTCGGGTGAGTTTGGTTACATACACTGCATTTGAGACGTCTATTGCAGTCTCTTGTGCCCACTTGACAAGCAACCAAAACAAATTCCCTTTTCCTTTTGGAAACCAATCTTCTCCCTGTGGCTCCTTTTCCTAAGTTGTGGACACAGCTCCAATTTGTGACGGCCGTTACACAACAGACGTGTGATGTGTTGGGTTTGGGGGGGGGGGGGTTGCTCTGGTGATGAAATGCTGGTAGCAAATCTGCCCCCTGTGTATTTGTGAATATATGTGTGAATGAGCCTCGACGTATGGCCTTTGAGTCTTGCTTTTGGATTGTATAGGATCTATTCTCACCTGTTTTCCATGAACAGGATGAGATCAAATAGTCTTGCATGCCTGCTCCTGTAACTCACAAGCAGCTGACCTCCACCTCTCCCTGACTTTGTAGGGTCATTACAGGATGATGTTCTTTAAGCTGGTGGCCAGATCCAACTCATCCATGTCTTCCATATCTACCATTCCATTACAACAACCTCTGGGCATTTCGCTACAGCGGCCATAACATCTGCTAAATATGTGTATGTGACCAATACAATTTGATTTGATTTGAGGTATAATGCATAGGCCTGTAATGCCTTGTGGTCTTCGGATTTGATGCTAGGCCAGCTAAAAGCCTTCTCCATGCATTGGCAATCTTGTATTAATTACCGTAGTTCTCCTTTAATCAGCACTTGGCTTTCTGATAGCCTTATCTGGAGCCATATGTTGGCAGCTCCTAACCAGCTCTTGAGGCTGCCCTCTGGTTTACTGTTCGAGGAAGTGCCGTTTGTGTTGACTAGTTTGGCCTATATACCATGTTCTAATGACTGAATGAAGGACCTGTACTGTAAAATGTCACCATCAAAAAGAGTCATTTCTCTGGATGGCAGAAAGGAATGATGTTGCTGACTAGCATAGCAGTAACCTCATTCTGCCTTTGGAGAATGGTGATGAGAGGGTTTTCTATGTTTTCCTGTGAAGTGTCCTGAGCACCGTCCTGTGAATTGGAAAGTCTTGCCTGTTCTCCCCGTGGCCCTTTGTGTGAGTTGGTCATCACAGAGGGGCCTTGTATAGGCCTGCAGACTTGGGTTAGAGTCTTGTGCAGCAGTGTGCTCTCCGTGAGCTGCTGTCTGAATCACACTGTGTCCTGACTGTTCTGATTGAGCTGAAACACTGTGAGCCTGGGCTGTTTGAAGGTCAATGTGCTCAATGAATTGGGGTCCTTCTTTGGGACGCATACTTGGTGCATGCCTGGCAGAAGTGTCCCTCTGCCCTGTGTGAAATTCAAGGTCAGAGAACTTGTATCTCTCTGCCATTTCCTCAAAGTAGTCATTCATGCCATCTATTATTGAGTTGGCCTTCTCTCCCTACAGATGTCTAGACTATGAGCTTTGCTGAGGCAGCTGCTATTTCAGTTTGCAGCTCAATAGTCTCCCTTCTTTTCCTCAGTTCCATCTTTTGTTGGTTTAATTCCTCCTCCTTATCCTCGAGAAGGTGTTTGAACTTGAGAGCAGCAGCCTTTGTTAATAATGCTGCTCTGTCGGCCTCTGATCGGATGCAGACTGAGGATGTGGAGGATTCACCTGAGCGTGAACTCCTGTTAGACCTGCGGCTGAAGGTTTGGCTGGAGGTTTGGGACACACTGTCAGTAGGTTTAACATCTTTCTCATCAGTGCATTCATCAGGTTTCTCTGGTGCTGGGGCTGCACCTGCAATCCATTTCAAATCAAATCTAATTGTATTGGCCACATACACATATTTAGCAGATGTTATTTTGGGTGTAGCGAAATGCTTATATGTTGGACACAGAACTAGAAATGTGTGAATATGCTGCCATTTGGGTTCATACCAATTCAGCATATCATTTTTTCTTTCATCCTTAGGTATCATGTGATGATAAGAATGAATAAAATCTTTGAATCCATTCAACATTTCATTGAACTGAATCATGTTTTTTTTTTTTTACAACTCAGTCATCAGATCAGTAACAATGTTAATTTTTCTAGTCAGCATTGCCAGTTTACCCCTTCTGGATTTGCACATTTGGGAAACGGTCTCCTACAAGGCCTTTTCTGACAAAGGCTCCTCCACTAGCGCCGTATCGCCCCCATACACAATTCTATCTGCAGTGGTAGAATTCAGCCATATTCCATCAATAGCCTATCACAGTAATATCTATATCAACAGATGCATATCTGTATTCCTAGTCATGTGAAATCCATAGATTAGGGCCTTATGAATTTATTTCAATTGACTGATTTCCTTATATGAACTGTAAATTGTTGCATGTTATGTTTATGTTTTTGTATTTCCCCTATAATGTTATCATCCTACCTCCTCTTTCTCTCTAGTGTGGCTTCATTCCTTCCTCACTTTCAGCAGTTAAAATAAATATGTTTCCTTGTCCTTATTTTCATCATTCTAATGACATCCTTGAATAATATGGGACTAGAATAAGATGCAGAAAGCTTTCACTTCTCTTCAAGAAGAATGGTTATGGGTCTGAATAAATAACTGCTATAGTCTACCGCCATCACGCGTTCACTCTTCTTTCAATCTACCTGTGAGTTCTATTGGCTGCTGTATAAAACATTCAGCAAACAAGAGCTAGCGTCCCTCTTCCAATAGTCTATTGGTAAAAGAAACGCGAAACAAAAATAAAGTCCAGCAAGCTATTCTAGTCTAGCTTTTCCTGTATTGGACTTGCTGTGTTGTGTTCATCACTGATTGTCTATTATAGCATCCATGATTTGTATCATTGATTGGACAGTCTATTTTGTTTATATGTTTTTTAAAAATCTGAAATGACTGTGATTTGGTGGTCCTATTTACATAGTTTTTTTTTAGATGCTACTCATTGAGATAAACATCAGCTTCAACTGAGAACAAGTGTTTCTTTTTTTATTATTTTTATACATAACATTTGGCAAACGTGGATGTCTGAAAGTATTTCTACAATATACTCCACCGGAGCAGTCCTTTCCTCACCTGGGTGAACCAACAATCCCATGGGACAGATGGAAGTTGTCCTTTGATACGTACATGCTACCTACTGGACTGGATGTGGTTAGCCCTGAGAGGAAAGGGGACATTCTTCTCCGCTGTCTTGGCGCCGAGGGCCTGCACATCTTCCAAACGCTCAGGGAAGCACACATATATGGTGCAGCTGTTGAACTTTTGGATGGACATTTAGCAAAGAAACAGAGTGTTCTTCATTTTTGGTAGTGCGCACAGCGTTTGGGTGAGACGGTGACCTTAAAGGGCAAGCGCAGTCATGTCAGTTTGTTTATCTTAAAGATGAAATGATCAGGGACCAGTTTATTGAAAGAACCTCCAGCTCACTCGTGCGGGAGAGGCTTCTCCTTGAAGATGATGATCTGACTTTAGTAAAAAGCTGTAGCCATAGCTTCCCAAGTGGAATCAACAGCTCACTGTGCAACTAAGATCTCTGAGGCACAGGCACGTGCTTCCATGGTCAAGCTGTGCAGCAGTCTCAGTGCTCAGACTGTGGATGTCACTCAGACATGAGTGCCTCAGTGCAGTTGATGAGTACCCAAGGGCGTCAACCGTGTGCCAACTGTGGTTCCAATAGACACAATTCACGTGCCCCTGACTGCGCTGCTCGTGAACAGACTTGTAGACGATGTCAAAAACCAAACCATTTTGCAAAGTGGTGTAGGTCAGCTCCAATGCTCACGCCCCATGGACACACCACCTGCTGTCAGTCACACTGTTGGCTCAAACCCAGCTGGGTTTTCCACCTGTGCTGTATACCTGGGTGACTCCTGCATTCCTCTCGTGCTAGACACAGGAGCAAAGGTGTCGCTCTTCAACATGGCTACCTATGAGCGGTTCTTGTCCCAGCTACCACTCCAGCCACCCAGCCTTAGCCTGTACGGTTATGGGTGCTCTGTGGTTGATGTTATCGGCTTAATATACTCACCTGTGCAGTATGGCAACAAGGCCTTCACAGTTCCCCTTCCACATCACATGGCACTAACATCTTACATTTAGACCTGTTTACCAGCCTGGGGTTCTTTCTGTTGGCAAGAGCAATGACCCACCCTCTTCAATGGCGTAGGTGCCCTGACAGCGTTCACACATAAGCCCTTTCTCGACCCTACGGTGACTCCAGTCATTCAACCTCTACGCCATATTCCACTGGCTGTATATATGAGGAGGTCACTAAGGATCTACAGAAGCAGCTGGAGGGTGGATTCATCGAGCCGGTGGATGCCTCCCCATGGGTGTCTAACTTGGTCAATGCTAAAAAGAAGTCTGGAGAGCTGTGGGTCTGCTTGGATCTGGCCAACAAGGCCATCATTCCTGATCGGTACCCACTGCTGACTATGGAGGAACTGACCACTCACTTCTACGGGTTGATGGTCTTCACAAAGCTGGACCTTCGCAAGGGCTACCTCCAAGTTCACCTACACCCAGAGTAGGCACCTGACAGCCTTCGTCACTCATAACGGGGTGTTCCCCGACACCCAGAGAGTAGGAACCTGACAGCCTTCGTCACTCATAACGGGGTGTTCCCCGACACCCAGAGGGTAGGAACATGACAGCCTTCGTCACTCATATCGGGGTGTTCCGCTACACAAGGATAACTTTTGGTCTCAGTTTGTCCCCCAGCTGTTTCCAGAAGATAATGACCACCATCCTTGCCGGGGTCTCTGGAGTGGCTGTCTAATTGGACAACATCGTCGTCCATGGTAAACATCTGCAAGCAGCCTTCGCAGCACTCAGTCAACACAACCTCACACTCAACACTGAGAAATGCCTGTTCTGAGTGCCAGAGATCGACTTCGTCGGGTTCCATGTGTCAGCCTGAGGTCTCTCGTCGCTGCAGTCAAACGTGGAAGCCATCCATCGTGTCCCAGAACATACATCTGCTACACAACTTGCCTCATTTCTGTGAATGACGGGTTCCTACATGCGCTTCCTGCCCCAGTACTTGGCAATCACTTCCTCTCTGCGTCAGCTGTTGAAGAAGGAGGTGTACTGGGCCTGGACACCCAACTGTGCACAGGCTGTCCACTCTCTCAAAGAACTGCTGACCACCTTCTGTCCTGGCCCACTTTAACCTCACCAGCCCAACTCTGGTCACCTGTGACGCGTCAGCTGCAGCAGTGAGATTGGTTCTTTCTCAGCTTCAGAAACCAGTGGCTTGTGCATCTCGCCCCACCGAACAGAAGTACTTTGTTCAAATCAAATCAAAGTTTATTTGTCACTTGCGCCGAATACAACAGATGTAGAACTTACAGTGAAATGCTACTTACAGGCTCTAACCAACAGTGCAATTTCTAAGTAAAAAAAAGGTATTAGGTGAACAACAGAAAAGTAAATAAAAAAAACAACAGTAAAAAGACAGTGAAAAATAACAGTAGCGAGGCTATATACAGTAGTGAGGCTATGTACAGGCACCGGTTAGTCAGGCTGACTGAGGTAGTATGTACATATATGATAAACAGAGAGTAGAGGGGGTGGTGGGTTGCGGGACACAATGCAGATAGTCCGGGTAGCCAATGTGAGGGGGAACCAGTTGGTCGGGCTAATTGAGGTAGCATGCACATGAATGTATAATTAAAGTGACTATGCATATATGATAAACAGAGAGTAACAGCAGCGTAAAAAAGAGGGGTTGGGGGGGCACACAATGCAAATAAGTCCGGGTAGCCATTTGATTACCTGTTCAGGAGTCTTATGGTTTGGGGATAAAAACTGTTGAGAAGCCTTTTTGTCCTATACTTGGCACTCCGGCACCACTTGCCATGCGGTAGTAGAGAGAACAGTCTATGACTGGGATGGGGTCTTTGACCATTTTTAGGGCCTTCCTCTGACACCGCCTGGTCTAGAGGTCCTAGATGGCAGGCAGCTTAGCCCCAGTGATGTACTGGGCCGTATGCACTACCCTCTGCGGTCGGAGGCCGAGCAGTTGCCGTACCAGGTAGTGATGCAACCACATGCTCTCAATGTTGTAGCTGTAGAACCTTTTGAGCATCTGAGGACCCATGCCAAATCTTTTTAGTTTCCTGAGGGGGAATAGGCTTTGTCGTGCCCTCTTCACGACTGTCTTGGTGTGTTTAGACCATTCTAGTTTGTTGTTGATGTGGACACCAAGGAACTTGAAGCTCTCAACCTGCTCCACTACAGCCCTGTCGAGGGAATGGGGGCATGCTCGGTCCTCCTTTTCCTGTAGTCCACAATCATCTCCTTAGTCTTGGTTACGGTGAGGGATAGGTTGTAATTCTGGCACCACATGGCCAGGTCTCTGACTAACTCCCTATAGGCTGTCTCGTCGTTGTCGGTGATCAGGCCTACCACTGTTGTGTCGTCTGCAAACTTAATGATGGTGTTGGAGTCGTGCCTGGCCATGCCGTCGTGGGTGAACAGGGAGTACAGGAGGGGACTGAGCACGTACCACTGAGGGGCTCCAGTGGTGAGGATCAACGTGGCTGATGTGTTGCTACTTACCCTCACCACATGAGGGCGGCCCGTCAGGTTGTCCAGGATCCAGTTGCAGAGGGAGGTGTTTTGTCTCAGGATACTTAGCTTAGTGATGAGGTTTGAGGGTACCATGGTGTTGAACGCTGAGCTGTAGTCAATGAATAGCATTCTCACGTAGGTGTTCCTTTTGTCCAGGTGGGAAAGGGCAGTGTGGAGTGCAATAGAGATGGCATCATCTGTGGATCTGTTTGGGCAGTATGCAAATTGGAGTGTGTCTAGGGTTTCTGGGATAATGGTGTTGATGTGAGCCATTACCAGCCTTTCAAAGCACTTCATGGCTACGGATGTGAGTTCTACGGGCCTGTAGTCATTTAGGCAGGTTGCCTTTGTGTTCTTGTGCACAGGGACTATGGTGGTCTGCTTGAAACATGTTGGTATTACAGACTCAGACAGGGACATGTTGAAAATGTCAGTGAAGACACCTGCCAGTTGGTCAGCATATGCCCGGAGCACACATCCTGGTAATCCATCTGGCCCCGCAGCCTTGTGTATGTTGACCTGTTTAAAGGTCTTACACATGTCGGCTACGGAGAGCGTGATCACACAGTCGTCCGGAACAGCTGATCCTCTCATGCATGCTTCAGTGTTGCTTGCCTCGAAGCGAGCATAGAAGTGATTTAGCTCGCCTGGTAGGCTCTTGTCACTGGGCAGCTCGCGGCTGTGCTTCCCTTTGTAGTCTGTAATAGTTTGCAAGCCCGGCAACATCTGACGAGCGTCGGAGCCGGTGTAGTATGATTCAATCTTAGCCCTGTATTGACGCTTTGCCTCTTTGATGGTTCGTCGCAGGGCATAGCGGGATTTCTTGTAAGCTTCCGGGTTAGAGTTGTGCACCTTGAAAGCGGCAGCTCTACCCTTTAGCTCAGTGCGAATGTTGTCTGTAATCCATGGCTTCTGGTTGGGGTTTGTACGTACAGTCACTGAGGGGATGACGTCCTCAATGCACTTATTGATAAAGCCAGTGACTGATGTGATGTACTCCTCAATGCCATCGGAAGAATCCCGGAACATGTTCCAGTCTGTGATAGCAAAACAGTCTTGTAGTTTAGCATCTGCTTCATCTGACCACTTTTTTATAGACCGAGTCACTGGTGCTTCCTGCTTTAATTTTTGCTTGTATGCAGGAATCAGGATGATGGAATTGTGGTTGGGTTTACCAAATGGAGGGCGAGGGAGAGCTTTGTACACGTCTCTGTGTGTGGAGTATAGGTGATCTAGAATTTTTTCCCTCTGGTTGCACATTTAACATGTTGATAGAAATTAGAAATAGAAATCCACTCTGTTGGAGAGAGGGAGGCACTAGCATGTGTCTGGGCCTGCTAGCGGTGGCACATTTACCTGTACGGACGTTCTTTCACCCTTACACACCGGCCACCAGGCCCTCACAGCTTTGATGTCTACCTCAGGGTCGGGTCACAAGCCCCTCCGCATGTACCACTGGTCAGACCGCCTCCAGCAGTATAACTTTAATCTGCAGTTTACGCCGGGCAGGGACAATGTGGAATCAGACTCTGCCCAGGTTAACTCCGAGGAGGACCTCATCCAGCTCCTACACTCACCTCTCCAAGATACAATGTCGCTCAAGGAGCTGACCCAAGAATCAACCAACGACCCCACCTTCACGATCTTACAGGAATACAATGGCTGGCCTGCACAGCTCCCGTCAGAACTCCAACCATATGCCAAGTTCGAACATGAGCTGTTATGCTGGAATGACATATGTCTGGGTCACGGAAACTGCACTGTCATACCAAGCATACCAAGCAGTAAATGGCCAGAGGTCACACCCATGGGTTCTGTCACATCAGAGGCCGTTATAAACTTCCTGAATATGCTCTTTTCTATCTGGAGACTGCCTGCAACTCTGAACACGGACACTGACCCCTCAGCTGGTCACGGCCGAGGT
The DNA here is from genome assembly GCF_002021735.2 of Oncorhynchus kisutch. Classification (NCBI taxonomy): domain Eukaryota; kingdom Metazoa; phylum Chordata; class Actinopteri; order Salmoniformes; family Salmonidae; genus Oncorhynchus; species Oncorhynchus kisutch. The sequence continues at coordinate 27,541,043 of NC_034184.2, forward strand.
CAGCAACAACATCCAAAGCAAGGGGATCAAGCACATCAGAACAGCCTACTACCTTCCCCAGGAAGAGGTTCAATCAAACCCTGAAAAATGGACTGAGGGCTCACCTAGCTCAGGGTTGCTCCTTCACTGAGTCCTTGTCGCAAACTCTGCTGCACTATAGAGCTGCTCTGCACCTTCTTGTCAACACCGTGTCAAGTTCGACGTCAGCTGGGCCCAGCAACATTTCAACTGACTGACGGCTCTCGCTGGCATGCCAGCCGACTGAGGAAGGTGCCACCTCCTGCATGTCCCCACTCTGTCATTGATTCCACATTGAGTGGTTCACTACCGGTGGCAGACGTTCCCTTGGCCCTAGCTGAAGTACAAGTGCCAGCCCCACAGGCACCTGTTGCTGTTGCTGCAGCACCCGCTCTGAACCCTCTAAGTGTGCGCTCTAGACCTGGTCACCTTCACTTTATCACCTCCTTTCATGCCTAGTTTAAAAGGGGTGGGGATCACTGATTGTCTATTATAGCATCCATGATTCGTATCATCAATTGGACAGTCTATTTTGTTTATATGTTTTTTATCGGAAATGACTAAGTGAGTTGGTGGTACTATTTCTGTTGTTTTATGAGATGCTACTCGTTGAGATAAACGTCAGCTTCAACTGAGAACAAGTGTTTGTTTGTTAAAAAAAAAAACATAACAGGACTCGCTAAGGAGCGTTTTCTAAGGAGAGAGGCCAGCGTGTGTATTGTGCAAGAGACATAGGCTGTACATTAGAAGCTTATTATGCATTATATTACTGTAGAATAGGCTATGCTGCAGCAAATGTAGGCCTACCTGTCACAAGGAAAAAGGTTACCATGATGAGATAGCTCTACATGCATTGTGAACTGCGCTCCATACTGAGATGGGATGTCTGTCCGCACCCAGAGCGTTGATGATTCATCATGCAGAGAGAAGGCCATAGAGGAGCCAGATGTAGACATCACATATAATGTAACAGTTCCCTTTCATGTCATGCTGTTCATATAAATCATTTATTATAATTTACCGGTATCTCACAATTATTTATCCCGGGAAAAGGGAGTGGTTTTGGGTGGTAAATCTCGGTAACCAGGTTCAAGCTATTCAACCCTAGTCTGGTATGGTCAAAATACTGTGTGCTGCCATTCCAGTCACTCCCAGTAGGCCTTGGAGCATTTGAATTGTTTTATTTCACCTTTATTTAACCAGGTAGAACAGTTGAGAACAAGTTCTCATTTACAACTGCGAGCGACCTGGCCAAGATAAAGCAAAGCATTGCGACACAAACAAACACAGAGTTACACATGGGATAAACAAACGTGCAGTCAATAACACAATATAAAAGTCTATGTACAGTGTGTGCAAATGAAGTAAGATTAGAGAGGTAAGGCAATAAATAGGCCATAGTGGTGAAATAATTACAATTGATCAATTAAACACTGGAGTGATAGATGTGCAGGCCTTGGAGCATGTATTCCTTTTAACAGTTTTCTCCATTGACCTGTAGAGGGGTCACACACGCTTGACAGGGGATTAGTGGCAAACACACATACAACTGAAATTCATCATGAACTGGAATAATTGGACCAATTTAACTTATTTGGCTCCGACACCGTTCACAGCACAAACAAATGGTGCACTCATACGTTTAATGCAACAGCAGTAATGGAGTTTATAGAAATTGAAATGTTTATACTTGGCAGGCATGAATGGAGAAGGGTGGTTCAACGTGATTAGAGAGCTTGTATCATCACACAAGCCGTTGTTTCTAGAGATTATATCTGTCTCATAATTGGCCTGGACTATTGTTTGCATTCAAGACCAGGTCGTTTTTATTGCTCTGCTTGTCACTGTCAGAGTAGCCACTCATTTCTGTTAGTTGTGTGGTATTAAAAAGGATTATGCTAATGTCATCTATCCATCATGTAAAAAAAATGTAAAAAATCCAGACCCTGCACATTTTTTTTAAATGTGGAAATCCTAGAAACTTGTCTGCTCAACTGTATTCCACTACGCAAATTCAATTATAGATGCATGCAATGCTTTATTATGGGCCTTTATTACACCCCTCTGGCAGCACCACCCAACTCAAAATGTCTTCCCTCAGCCATGCCAGGGGACTTTCCTCTTTTGTTCTCTTTTGCTCCTCTTGTTGTTCATGAAGCAGCAGGTGGAGGGGGGGGGGGATCACGGATTCCCATCAGACCAACTCCTTGAATGCCCTACTCCTTGAAGTTTGCAGTTGTGTTTAGAAACACTATTTTGCTTAAAACATTATTTTTTTTTACCCTTTAGTGTGTGTACTTTACTGTATTTATTCTTGGGATATCGCTTTTCAACAGAAAAATTAAAAATCGCTGGAGGAAGTCTTTTAATCCATGAGATTCAGCTGGGTTCCATCACAAGCCAGCCGGCACGCTCCTTTCTGATTACTTCTAGCTTCAGGTGCAGGTGAGGGCGTGGATATGAAGTTGCTACCCCTCACAGCACCACAGCTAGAATAAATACCATTCTAGACCATCTACAAAATCCATCTAGGCCCCTTGAAGAAAAAACATAATTGCGCCTAGGTCTTCCTCTACATAACATACTGTATAGTCTCTATACATGCAATGCTCAACTACAGAGGAAGTGTTAAATGCATGGTTTTAGCATTGAACCACATGCTAATTGACACGTCAGAACACAAGAGCAACACCACCTGGAACAGACCCATTGAAAGAGCACAGTCCCTTGAAGGTCCTCCTCCCCCTAGACCTAAGAACAGAGGGGGCCTATAATTGACAGCATCTGGACCTGGAAGGCCTGTTGATTGGCTTTATCTACTGGGTAGTGAAGTTGATGTCTATGTCACTGTAATGGCTATGTGAGGAAGGGTGGACTTCCACCTTCAGACATGTAAATATTGCCATTATCTGCCAAATGAATGAGTAGTCATGTTGAACAGCACTTTTAGACTACCACCATCCGACATGCAAATGCTTACATTGTTTTGCAACTAGTAAGTTAATGGAAGGAACGTAACTTAGAAAATAGAGATGGGAGGGGAGGGGAGGGGTGGAGTGTCGGCAGGGTAGCCTAGTGGTTAGAGCGTTGGACTAGTAACCGGAAGGTTGCAAGTTCAAACCCCCGAGCTGACAAGGTACAAATCTGTCGTTCTGCCCCTGAACAGGCAGTTAACCCACTGTTCCCAGGCCGTCATTGAAAATAAGAATTTGTTCTTAACCGACTTGCCAAGTTAAATAAAGGTCAAATAAATAAAAAATACAGAAAGAAAGAAAATGGAGAAAGTGGTCACAGCAGAAGGTTTACGTCAAGCATGGAAAGAGGCAAGCAAAGAGCAAAAGAGAACCGGATAGTCACAGGAAGAGAGAGCTGGTGACAAACGCACATACTGTAGGAAGAGAGAGCTGGTGAGAAACACACATACTGTAGGAAGAGAGAGCTGGTGAGAAACACACATACTGTAGGAAGAGAGAGCTGGTGAGAAACACACATACTGTAGGAAGAGAGAGCTGGTGAGAAACACATACTGTAGGAAGAGAGAGCTGGTGAGAAACACACATACTGTAGGAAGAGAGAGCTGGTGAGAAACACATACTGTAGGAAGAGAGAGCTGGTGAGAAACACACATACTGTAGGAAGAGAGAGCTGGTGAGAAACACACATACTGTAGGAAGAGAGAGCTGGTGAGAAACACACATACTGTAGGAAGAGAGAGCTGGTGAGAAACACACATACTGTAGGAAGAGAGAGCTGGTGAGAAACACACATACTGTAGGAAGAGAGAGCTGGTGAGAAACACACATACTGTAGGAAGAGAGAGCTGGTGAGAAACACACGTACTGTAGGAAGAAAGATTGCTCTTCTCGTTTCCTCAGAAAAGGGCACGGAAAATGAGATGGATAAAGGGGAGGGAGAAGGCGAGAAACACCAAGAGATTTCTATCGTCTGATCTCCTTGTCTGTCCATAGATGTTGACACCACCAAGGACCCCTGTCAGAAGGTGAAGTGTAGCCGACACAAGGTGTGTATCGCCCAGGGATACCAAAGGGCTGTGTGTGTCAACCGCAAAAAGCTTGAGCACAGGTGAGTGTGTCTAGCCCTCAAGAAAGATGGTTGATGAATTTGACTTGCCATGCACTCAAAGAGACAAATGTGTGAGCGCACACACACACATACTAACGCACACACGCACACACACTGTGGCCTTCAAGGACTAGATACAGTATGCTGTCACAGAATGAGAGTCTATTTCTATGGTTAGCGCCCTAAAAGTGCTTTTCCCTCATTACAGCCTGAGGTTGAAGGATTCTGCTGCTGTGCTGTAGACAGATGATTAAACACCTCTAGGCGTTCTGTACTGCACAGTTACTGTACGTTCCCAGGTTTAACTCTAGCTCTATAAATACCCTGTGGTTGTTATGATACGAGGAAGGATCCTCAGGACATGTCTGTGGATGTGTTACCGGGTAGAAAACAGCACAAGCTTTCACTAAATGCAATATAAATATATAGTATTATTATGAGGTGGAATTCATTCAAAACAAACTGATGTATACAACTCAGTTTACTGTAAAGTTTCACGGGGGAAGTACTTTATTGTAGCCACCAAGCCATGGTAAGCATTATATTGTGTACTGGGTGAAGCATCCTGCTCAACTACTGTGTGTGTGTGTGTGCTCTGTAGACTGAAGCAGCCTTCCCTGAGGTCTCCTGAGGGAGGATGCCGGCCCTGCCCCATCTCCTCCTCTGTACCTGTGTGTGGCTCTGACGGACACAACTACGCGTCACAGGTATAGCAACACACATAGTGACGGGGGAATTTATTTCAATCCCAGATACAGATTAAATATTCATAAAGGTAACTGTCGACTGACTGTACACCTTCATTTGAATCTCTCTCCGAAACAAGCCTTTAGATGAATAGAGCATAGTCTTTTCATTTCCTGTTTCCTCTTCAACATATCATTTCTCAACAAGGTCAGAGACAGTCCCAGAAGACAAAGCATAAATCACTAAAAACACATGCGAGAGATGCCTCACCACAACAACCCTCTGGTCCTCCTGTTCCTCTGAGGCTATTTATCAAGACCCTTTGGCATTGTGTTGTATATCTTTGGACACTGTTCACCTCTAACAGTATCTATACCGTTATGTACATGTTCTAGATTCAGGAGAGACAACACAACAGCCGTGTTTTAATTCACTGATAATCACCACAAAACACAGAGAAACATAGCCTGGTAAGAAATGTGTGTGTTGCAGTGTAAACTGGAGCAGCAGGGGTGCCTCACAGGGAAGGAGCTGACTATGAAGTGTTCAGGTCTTTGTCCCTGTCCAACCACAGCGCCCATCACAGAGACAGAGGTTAAGCATGGTAAGTACGCACATGCAAACACACAAATGTGCACACACGTCCAAATGCACACACATGCTCACACACAAAAAACTGCAATCTTTCTCTCTCTCTCTCTCTCTCTCTCTCTCTCTCCTTCTCAGAGAGTTGTACAGGGCAGGACCTCTCTGATCTGGGGGAGAGGCTGAGGGACTGGTTCCAGCTGCTGCAGGGAAATGCCAAGCTGAACAACAACAGCAAGACTGGAGGCAGCAACCCAGCAGTGGCTAACACTGGATCAGGTAAGAGATAGATCCGATGCAGAGCCTGGGGTCTAGAGGTAACGTAAACTCCTCTCCCCACCAGAGACGGTGGTTCAAATTCCACTCCAACCCTTTCATCTCCTTATCCCACCTGTCTGTCTCACCCTATGTCATTGCATAAATGTCTCAATAAAGTAAACAAATACAGTAGACGAGAAGAAAAAAAAAGAGACAGCTAAGTTATTATAGGGCCAGCACTGCATCAGGTCAGATTAAAATAGGACCAGCAACATACTGTATCAGATGCAACAGTGAAGACATTCTCCTTTCTTTTGCAATCTAGTGACATTTTACTCACTGTAATCCTGACGTCTACCACTGTTATAAATATTTGATCTGTATATGAAGATTATAACTCATTCCCCCTCCCCCTTTTCACTGTGTGTGTGTGTCTCTCTAATATGTGTCTCATATCTCTGTCTGTAGTCATGGACAGGAACGTGGTGGCCAGCTGTAAGGACTCTATAGGTTGGATGTTCTCAAAGCTGGACACCAACAGTGATCTGTATCTGGACCAGGCCGAGCTGGCAGCCATTAACCTGGACAAGTATGAGGTCTGCATCCGACCGTTCTTTAACTCCTGCGATTCCTACAGGGATGGGAAGGTTTCTACAGCCGAGTGGTGCCTCTGCTTCTGGAGACAGAGTGAGTATACTGTGGGGAGAGGAGGGTGTGTCTGTGAGGGAGAGGAGTGTGTCTGTGGGGAGAGGAGGGTGTGTCTGTGGGGAGAGGAGGGTGTGTCTGTGAGGGAGTGAGTATACTGTGGGGAGAGGAGGGTGTGTCTGTGAGGGAGAGGAGTGTGTGTCTGTGGGGAGAGGAGGGTGTGTCTGTGGGGAGAGGAGTGTGTGTCTGTGAGGGAGTGAGTATACTGTGGGGAGAGGAGTGTGTGTCTGTGAGGGAGTGAGTATACTGTGGGGAGAGGGGTGTGTGTCTGTGAGGGAGTGAGTATACTGTGGGGAGAGGAGTGTGTGTCTGTGAGGGAGTGAGTATACTGTGGGGAGAGGAGTGTGTGTCTGTGAGGGAGTGAGTATACTGTGGGGAGAGGAGTGTGTGTCTGTGGGGAGAGGAGTGTGTGTCTGTGAGGGAGTGAGTATACTGTGGGGAGAGGAGTGTGTGTCTGTGAGGGAGTGAGTATACTGTGGGGAGAGGGGTGTGTGTCTGTGAGGGAGTGAGTATACTGTGGGGAGAGGAGTGTGTGTCTGTGAGGGAGTGAGTATACTGTGGGGAGAGGGGTGTGTGTCTGAGTGAGTGACAGAGTGTGTGTCATTGGGTGTGTGAGAGAGTGAGTATACTGTGGGGAGAGGAGTGTGTGTCTGTGAGGGAGTGAGTATACTGTGGGGAGAGGAGTGTGTGTCTGTGAGGGAGTGAGTATACTGTGGGGAGAGGAGTGTGTGTCTGTGAGAGAGTGAGTATACTGTGGGGAGAGGAGTGTGTGTCTGTGAGGGAGTGAGTATACTGTGGGGAGAGGAGTGTGTGTCTGTGAGAGAGTGAGTATACTGCGGGGAGAGGGGTGTGTGTCTGTGAGGGAGTGACAGAGTGTGTGTCACTGTGGGTGGGTGTGTGTGAGAGTGAGTATACTGCGGGGAGAGGGGTGTGTGTCTGTGAGGGAGTGACAGAGTGTGTGTCACTGTGGGTGGGTGTGTGTGAGAGTGAGTATACTGCGGGGAGAGGGGTGTGTGTCTGTGAGGGAGTGACAGAGTGTGTGTCACTGTGGGTGGGTGTGTGTGAGAGAGAGTGAGACGCTAAGGTCTGCACCGTTGCCTGGTAACTCTGTTTCCAGAGAGTGAATATGGGGGATATTGTGTGTGTAGATGGGGGGTGGAATATGTGTGTGTCCGGGTGCAGTTATGTGTGTTTTTCATGTAACCTGGCATTCAGAGTTCCCTACTGTGGCCATAGCTACACAACATACAGGTATAGAAAACTCTGTGTCCTCTCCCTTCTCTCTCGCCCCTCACCCTTTTTGCCCCTCTCACAGTCCGTCACAGTTTGTCTCCCCCATTGTTGTTTTGGGGGAATGACCACCATTGTGCAGTAACAACATGACTGTAGCTTGTTGACAGGCTGGTCCTCCCAGAGTTCTCACAGACTGTATGTGTGTCAGCCAAGCAGCCGAGCAGAAACCAGACGAGACCTGTGTTTACCACTGGACCTGGCTGGAGCCACTGACTGTGTTCCAAATGGCACCTTATTCCCTGTCTAGTGCACTACTTTTGGCCAGAGCCCATTAAAGTAGTGCACTATGTAGGGGATAGGGTGTCATTTTGGGCACTGCTTCTGTGGAGTCCAAGTCCACTGCATAGCCTACAGAGGGGGGAACCTGAGAAAAACAGTAGTTCGAAGTAGCATTTAAATCATGCATAATAATGGGAGATTTGTGTGAATGTTTGACTTCTCAATTATTTTCTACAGATTTCCTACGCCTTGATTTCAAAGTTTACCGTTGACTTACCAATTAAAGCTCAACCCAATGTGTACACACGCACACGTGTGCTTTAGTGTTTGTGTGTATTGGAGTGATGAACTGAAGCATTGATGTGTTTCCCTCTCAGAGCCCCCCTGCCTGGCTGAGCTGGAGAGGATCCAAGTCCAGGAGGGAGGCAAGAACAAACTGGGTATGCATTATGTTCCTGCATGATTCACGTTTCCCAGATGAACATGTGTGCTTTGTGCTTGAGTGAACATTTGTGTGCCAGTGTGTGCCACACGTTAGTGTACGTATGCGCACAATGTGTGTGTGTGTGTGTGTGTGTGTGTGTGTGTGTGTGTGTGTGTGTGTGTGTGTGTGTGTGTGTGTGTGTGTGTGTGTGTGTGTGTGTGTGTGTGTGTGTGTGTGTGCGTGTGTGTGTGTATCACTGAGGAGTTTCATTTAACAGATGCCAAGCAGAAGGCAGGGATAATCCCCTGATCAGCCCGGTGGATTATAGCTCCATACAGACAAACGGCTAGGGTCTGCAGGAACCAGGGTGTGTGTGCAGTGGTGGAAAAAGTACTAAATTGTCATACTTGAGTAAAAGTAAAGCTACCTTAATAGAAAATGACTCAAGTGAAAGTCACCCAGTAAAATACTACTTGAGTAAAAGTCTAAAAGTAAGTCTAAAAGTATTTGGTTTTAAATATGCTTAAGTATCAAAAGTAAATGTAATTGCTAAAATATACTTAAGTATCAAAAGTACAAGTGAAAATATATGTTTCTTGGGCCTCCCGGAACCCAGAGACTCTGGGTTCGCGCCCAGGCTCTGTCGTGACCGGGAGGTCCGTGGGGTGACGCACAATTGGCCTAGTGTCGTCTGGGTTAGGGAGGATTCGGCCGGTAGGGATATCCTTGTCTCATCGCGCACCAGCGACTCCTGTGGCGGGCCGGGCGCAGTGCGCGCTAACCAAGGTTGCCAGGTGCACGGTGTTTCCTCCGACACATTGGTGCGGTTGGCTTCCGGGTTGGATGGCGCTCTGTTAAGAAGCAGTGCGACTTGGTTGGGTTGTGTCTCTCCCGAGCCCGTACGGGAGTTGTAGCGATGAGACAAGATAGTAGCTACTAAACAATTGGATACCATGAAATTGGGGAGAAAAAGGGGTCAAATTCACACACACAAAAAAAATATATATATATATGTTTCTTATTCCTTATATCCTGTTTTTATTTATTTATGGATAGCTAGGGATATACTCCAACACTCAGACAAAATTGACAAATGAAGCATTTGTGTTTAGTGAGTCTGCCAGATTAGAGGCCGGAATGAGGACCAGGGATTTTCTCTTGATAAGTGTGTGGATTGGACTATTTTCCTGTGCTGCTAAGCATTGAGTACTTTGAGTACTTTGAGTACTTTTGTGTGTCAGGGAAAATGTATGGAGTAAAAAGTACATAATTTTCTTTAGGAATGTAGTGAAGTCAAAAATATAAATAGTGAAGTAAAGTACAGATACTCAAGAAAGGTACTTAAGTAGTACTTCAAAGTATTTTTACTTAAGTACTTTACACCACTGTGTGTGTGATGCTAACCACATGGCAGTGTGTGTCTGTGATACAATGTGGACTGTGTGTGTGATGCAATACACTGTACAAAACATTAGGAACATGACACAGACTGACCAGGTGAATCCAGGTGAAAGCTGTTATCCCTTATTGATGTCACCTGTTAAATCCACTTCAATCAGTGTAGATGAAGGGGAGGAGACAGGTTAAAGAAGGATTTTTAAGCCCTGAGACAATTAAGACATAGATTGTGTGTGTGTGTGTGCCATTCAGAGGGTGAATGGGCAATACAACATATTTAAGTGCCTTTGAACGGGGTATGGTAGTAGGTGACAGGCGCACCGGTTTGAGTGTGTCAAGAACTGCAACACTGATGTTTTTCACACTCAACTGTTTCCGGTGTGCATCAAGAATGGTCCACCACCCAAAGGACATCCAGCCAACTTGACACCACTGTGGGAAGCATTGGAGTCACCTTGGGCCAGCCTATCTGTAGAATGCTTTCCACAACTTGTCGTCCATGCCCGACGAATTGAGGCTGTTCTGAGGTCAAACGGGGATGCAGTTCAGTATTAGAATGGTGTTCCTTGTTAGTAGACTCGGTGTATATCGTGTGTGAGGTGTTTGTGTGTGTTTGCATGTTTATGCGTGCTTGTGCATGCATGCATATCGTGTGTGTGTGTGTGTGTGTGTATACTGTATGTGTGTGTGTTGCTGACTTGGCTAAGCTGTGTATCAAGGCTCCTCAAGGACACGGAGTGGAGCAGAGAGGAGGCCGGGACAATTCTGCCAGTGATACTCTACACAGTTCCCTTGAAAGCCAATCACTCAGGGACTAGAGGGCTGCCTCAGCTGATAAGAACACAACCCAATGCAATGTTATGTCATTTATTTACATGAACACATTTTTCAACTTATTCTGCACTTACATTACAGAAGTCCTATGACATCCTATCCCAATGTCATTCCTTTTTGGGGAGCAAATTCTGACCCTGTGTAGGAGGCTGTTTAAATAGTAATGCATATATTATATTATTATAACATACAGTAGATGCTGATATATTCCAAAGTATCTCAGCAGTCTTGTAAAGGTTAACTAGTCCAGATTCAGAGCATGTCTGTCCTTGTTCTCTTGTTATTAGCCAGCCCCTTGGTGCAGCAGTAGTATGCTGACCATAGAGTATTATAATTAGATTGTCATTCTATCTCTATGGTACTGACTACAGTAATTCACCTCCATCTCCTGACTCCTTAATGAATGGATATGTGTTCATGAAATGTGAAATATGGCTGATGGTTTGCCAGAATGTATAGCTTACTTGCCTACAGATGGAGGATCTTTAATCACCCTGTTACAGGGGAACTTTCCTGCAATACATGACATTTCTAATTTGTATTGTGTTTAAAAAGGCCTTTAAAGTTAAACTTTTTCCTTTAATTATTTTCCTGCTGTAGCAAACTGGCTCAAATGAAGATCTGCCATCTGTATGCAGGTCTAACTGTAGATGTTAACCTGCACACATCAGCAAGTCAAATGCTTTTTGAACATGGATCTCTTGATTCAACAGAATAAATGAAGAAAAATAAAACTCACAATTAACATTTTATTTACAAATAGCCTGGTTCTCCAAATAGCCTGGTTCTCCAAATAGCCTGGTTCTCCAAATAGCCTGGTTCTCCAACAGTGATAAAAAATAAGCACCAAAGACCGAATATAACAAACCAAAAAAGAATGAACAATGCAGTAAGGTGTCATGAACAGGTGTGCCAGTTGAGAGTTGCTCTCTGTTCTCATAAGTGTTGCAGGGCAGTCATTTTCCTGTGTGGTTGAAGGTGGCGATGCCTCTCGGGTACACAGCCAGTGGTTTATTCTGGCAGTCCCCCACGAGCTGCTTCAATTCCTGCTCGCTTCTGCGCAGAAGTTGCAACTTTAATAGCGGTTGACTACCAGCGAGGTACTGCTCCTTCTGCAGTGTCATCCTATGCTGTTGTAGTTGCAAGGCATCGAAGAACTAACAAATTGTGGGTTTTGTCACTGTGGAATAGGTAATATGCCCCACAAACGACAGACAACAGCCCTGTTATTGGCCTTCCCCATGTCCTTCAGGACAGCATCTTAGTAGTTCCACATTTCTGAAGTCCAGAGATCGAAACATGTTAAACACCCATTTGTCTTTAACCTTGTTGCAATAGCCTATTATACATATTATACTCACATTACTAATTGTATATAATTATTAGCCTATTAGTAGGGCCTATTTTGTTAGATTATTTAGTGTTATTAGTAGTATAATAACATTGCATGTACTAATGAAATGACTGGCCTACAGACATCTAGACAAGTACATACCCATGGCAAATTCCGGTGCTCTTCTGCGTTGTTTTTTTACCCTTGCCCATCGGACGCCCAATCCATGTGTCCTCAAAGTTGGCCACAAATGTGGACAGCGCCGGGTCCTGAAAGAACAGATTTTGCTTAATCTCCTTGAAACATCTCACCACTTCAGCGGGCGGGGACAAATGTTAGCCTGTGAAGCATCTTGATGTGGAGGGCGAAGTCGGGTCTCTCCAGGACTTTGATGCCACTTCAGGACAGCGGGGCAGTTGCTGCCTAAAAAGTGGACCCAGATGGAAGAAGCATCACTGGTTGTGGATTCCCGGAAACACCTTCTTGAAGGCCTTTACGGGAGCTGCTGGCTTGAAGTCAGTCATGACGGATTCTGCTTTCAGATCCAGGTTCAAGTTCTTCAGTGCAAGGAAGGCACGAGTGTATGTCCGCAAAAAAATACAAAATAGTAGGCTGTTGTATGTTGATGTTTACCCCCCATTCAAAACCATATTTTATGGTTTTGAATGCATCACTAACTGAAACTACCTATTTCCACTTGCATTGCTACGTTCTCCAAAAATCTAGACAGATTTGTATTCTTATTCTCAACCTTGCTTAATAACCAGCTAAAAAATGTTTTAAAGGTTTGGAGGAAAAACACAGCCCAGGGATGTCGAAAACAAGCAACAACAAAAAAAGAGTCAACTATCCCTTTAAAACAACTTCAATAGGCTAGTGAAGGATGATGCCTACCTCAGAATTATTGGGCAACATAATAATGGCTGCTGCAATCACGTGTTCCTGTCGCATCAGGTCGTCTTCATTTGGTGAATATGTGGGAATTCCATGGATGGTATTCACCTGCTGGAACAGACGTGGGACCTTCTCGAATGTTCCGTTGGCAAGCCAGGGATCGCAGTTGCACAGGAATTCCAAGTTGTCTTTGGTTGTTAAGATCAGAAGCCTGTCTGGGCCTGGCCCACTGTTGTGTTGGAGGAACAGATCTCCACAATGTGTGGTTTAATAGAGCTCAGATATTACGAGGTTGGAGAGGGTTGCAGGTCTAACCTGGCCTCCACCCACTGCCGTACCATTGCCCCCAGGAACGGGAGTCGGTACCGGCGACATCTGCTTGTCTTTGTTCTTCTGCCGGTGCCTCTGTATACACCTTTTCAAGTTATTTTCTGAGGGCAAATAATGCCTTACAACACCTGTCACGGCCCGATGTAGCAGGCTCCAAAACATGCAGCGTGCTTTCCTCAGTCTCCAAACTCCTCTTCTTCAAGTTGTTCAGTACCTGTCGGACTTCAATCTGCTTTCCATCCGGGATGTGGTTGTGGTCTCCAGATTCCTTGGAGATAACCCTGTCAATGAGGACAATGCAACCTCGGCACGAGTATGAATGGCACTCGGTGCATTTCCAGATTGATTTGTTGGCCATGATCTTGTTTCTTTCTATAGGTGTATCCGCCCCAGGATTCTGCTTCCACGCACAGAGAGTACAAACTTGAGTTCTGTAGTTCCAAAGTTGGGTCTCATTGTAGCTCCATTGGACCTCCTCAGAAATGTTTGTAAAACGATCTTAGGGTTATTAGCATTCTAGTGATTTGCTGGTCTATTGTTGGACTATCAAGGTCCCTCCACACAATGGGTCTATTCAGTGTGCATTATGTTCCTATTCAGATGCATTTCAGAAGTGTTAATGTTGGGAAAGAATGTGCACCTATAGCTGCACCCACAGCAGTTAGGCCTATTATAGGACACAGGTGTTCATGTTTGGATCACCTTCATGACTATATATATTACTTTCTACAATCATGTGAAAACGAGCCTTTTTGTCATGTGAAACGACCAAGCTGTCTTCTAATGCAAACCACAAAATGTATAATTAAATATATAAAATCATAGGATAATGAATAGTCAATAATAGACTTGGAATCACAAGTGATTAGTCAAGTCAGTTAAGAACAAATTCTTATATAGAATAACAGCCTAGGAACAGTGGGTTAACTGCCTTGTTCAGGGGCAGAACGGCAGATTTTTACCTTGTCAGCTCGGGGATTTGATCTCGAAACGATTCGGTTACTAGTCCAACGCTCGAACCACTAGGCTACCTGCCGCCCCATATATGTAATGGAGTAGGCTAATGAAAATGTAACATCACATACACCGCAATGCAAATCTAGATTTATTCGGTCTAAAAAAGCATGTGTGCCTCCATATGTAACTTCCCTTTGTTTGTGTGTGTCTTAGGCCTGTTCATCCCTAGCTGTGATGAGGATGGATACTATAGAAAGCTACAGTGTGATCAGGCCAGGGGAGAGTGCTGGTGTGTCGACCAACACGGTGGGGAACTAGCCAGCTCCAGAATCCATGGCAACCCTGACTGTGGTAAGACCCCCATCAGTGTTCAATTGCTCTCAAATCTCAAACTGATGGTGAAAACCCTGGCACACACTCCATATAGAACCTCACGCACATACTTGGGTTGGCTACAGACCATCACACACAAGCGGTACGCCAAAACACACACCCTCACACCCTCAGTATTGATACCCATACACTGTCGAATGATCAGTATTGACCCGTCACACACACTCTGTACCCCAACACATGCTCAAACACTCGTTGCAGAACCTCGACACACACCGTCTATATTGATTGTCATACACACTCGATACAAATCCCTACACACACTCAGTACAATGCACCCTTTATGCGTCAGCTAGGGCTCAGGTCCACAGCACCACTAGCAGTCAGGCACAGTGCCACATTCAAACCATGTTGTCAGGGATCATTTGCATTCTAAAGGGTCGCTTGTCGCTGAGAGAAAAGTCTTTCAAGATAAATGGTTGTCTGGCTGTACGGAACCTGCTCCTGATAAGAATGGCTCCCCTGGCAGTGTCCAGAAATAGCCATTAAAAGCCAGACAAAGTCAAACACATGCCCTTTACCTCACCACTGTCAAATTCACTCAGTGTTCTTTTAAGCAAATGTATTTCTCGGATTAAATAGATGGAATTGATCAAAGCCAGGAAGTATACATGCAGGGAACAGAAGTCAACTTCGAATGAAATGTCATATTTGGATACAGGTACATTGATTAATTCAATCCCTGTCTTCCTTCTCCCATCCTTCTGTCTGTCTTCCTCTTCTCCCATCCCTCTGTCTCTCTGTCTGTCTTCCTCTTCTCCCATCCCTCTGTCTGTCTCTGTCTCTCTTCCTTCTCCCATCCCTCTGTCTGTCTTCCTCTTCTCCCATCCTTCTGTCTGTCTCTGTCTCTCTTCCTCTTCTCCCATCCCTCTGTCTCTCTTCCTTCTCCCATCCCTCTGTCTCTCTTCCTTCTCCCATCCCTCTGTCTCTCTTCCTTCTCCCATCCCTCTGTCTCTCTATCTCTCTTCCTCTTCTCCCATCCCTCTGTCTGTCTCTGTCTCTCTTCCTTCTCCCATCCCTCTGTCTGTCTTCCTCTTCTCCCATCCTTCTGTCTGTCTCTGTCTCTCTTCCTCTTCTCCCATCCCTCTGTCTCTCTTCCTTCTCCCATCCCTCTGTCTCTCTTCCTTCTCCCATCCCTCTGTCTCTCTCTCTTCCTCTTCTCCCATCCCTCTGTCTGTCTCTCTCTCTCCCTCTTCTCCCATCCCTCTGTCTGTCTCTGTCTCTCTTCCTTCTCCCATCCCTCTGTCTGTCTCTGTCTCTCTTCCTTCTCCCATCCCTCTCTGTCTCTGTCTCTCTTCCTCTTCTCCCATCCCACTGTCTCTCTTCCTTCTCCCATCCCACTGTCTCTCTTCCTCTTCTCCCATCCCACGGTCTCTCTTGCTCTTCTCCCATCCCACGGTCTCTGTTCCTCTTCTCCCATCCCACTGTCTCTCTTCCTCTTCTCCCATCCCACTGTCTCTCTTCCTCTTCTCCCATCCCACTGTCTCTCTTCCTCTTCTCCCATCCCACTGTCTCTCTTCCTCTTCTCCCATCCCTCTGTCTGTCTCTGTCTCTCTTCCTTCTCCCATCCCTCTGTCTGTCTTCCTCTTCTCCCATCCTTCTGTGTCTTCCTCTTCTCCCATCCTTCTGTCTGTCTCTGTCTCTCTTCCTCTTCTCCCATCCCTCTGTCTGTCTCTCTCTCTTCTCCCATTCCTCTGTCTGTCTGTCTCTCTTCCTCTTCTCCCATCCTTCTGTCTGTCTCTGTCTCTCTGTCTGTCTTCCTCTTCTCCTATCCTTCTGTCTGTCTCTGTCTCTCTGTCTGTCTTCCTCTTCTCCCATCCTTCTGTCTGTCTCTGTCTCTTTGTCGCTCTTCCTCTTCTCCAGATGAGGCGCTGACATATTCAGGTGATTTTGGCAGTGGGGTAGGATGGGAGGATGAGGAAGAGAAAGAAGCAGAGGAGAATGAAGAGGAAGAGGAAGGAGAGGCGGATGACGGAGGATATATTTGGTAGAGGTGAAGAAATAATGGAGTCTAGCTGGTCCAACATTACTACCGGAGCATCTCAACTTCTCTTGCTTCTCTGTCTCTTACACACACACACACACACACACACACACACACACACACACACACACACACACACACACACACACACACACACACACACACACACACACACACACACACACACACACACACACACACACACACACACACACACACAAAAATTATGATCCCGAAAACACACTCTGAACAACACTGAATCAGTCCTGGACTAAGGGAGGGGGTTGGAGGGACAGATGGGGGGTGGGTGTAGTGGCGTGACAATGTGTGATATCAATAGCTAGCAACTGTGGTCTGACGAGTCAGGAGATGTGTCCTAAATACCTGGGAATATCTTGGCTCTTTTTTCTGTTGTATGTACAAGACAACTTTCTCATGGAGCAGTTTTTAGCAGCTTAAAATGTTTTATTAAAGGCAGGAAGCAACTGGAGGTTATGTGCTCATGTTAGGAACTGGAGACGCAATTGGATGCATCTCAGTAGTCAAAAGTGGCATCCTCCCCTTGCTTCCGTTCCTTCATTTCCTCCTTTCTCTGCACTGATGTGAACAAACTGGACAGGCAATTATAGTCAGGCTTTCACCTTACTGTTTTCACCAACCCGGGGCTTTCAGTTCAGGGCAGATGGAGAGGAGACAAAGAGAGGAGTCCACTTTAGACTAATTGCATATTCCTATTGCATCCTTTGACTTTCCCCATTCCATCCCGTATGCTTCACCTCATATGACAGTAGTGCTCTGTCTCATCAAGTCTAATAGAATAAAGTTTCTCACGCTACACTCCTAAATGTGAATAAACTGTGTATCTGAAGACAGCCATTATTATTATTAGTCCTGTATTGCTAATGCCTTGAGAGACTGGCAGACTGTACTGCTTGATTGACAAGTTTCCATTGTATTATCTGCAGATCAACATTGTGTTTAATAATAAAGATTAATTGGTTCTATGTGGCCCAACAAGGCCACCATATTCCTCTGTCATACTGTTCTTCCCTTGGCTAAAAACCGACGCTGGAGATGAAAAGCAGGTACGGGAAAGTTGAACATTTAATGTAGGACAGACATGGAACAGGACAAGAACAGCGTCAGAACCAGGTAACAAAATGACTTATGAACATTAATGCAGCTGTGGGGAACAGAGCTAGGGAACTGACAAATACAGGGGAGGTAATAAACAGGTGATTGAGTCCAATACATCGCTGATGCGCGTGACGAGATGAGGGAAGGCAGGTGTGCGTAATGATGGTGGCACGAGTACATAATGCAGGGCAGCCTGGCGCCCTACATTTCACATAACCTTTTTCTGCAGTTTCTGAGGCTTACATCTATAGGAGGCTAGAAAACATATATTACATTGTATGTAAATAATGTACATTGTGTGTACACTTTTTAGCTGAAACATGATCTAGGTTGTATATTGCAAATCTTCAATTCTAGAAAACCAATACCATAGATGCCCCTTCTACCCAGCATCCTGAAGACATTTCGCAGCTCCTTTACCTGTAAGCTACTGCCATGTAAACCAGTAACCGTGGCGCTTTATGTTGTCATATGTAGGTATGAGCCTTCAGCTTTCCCAGTCCCTCGTAGCTCTACTGCCTGGTATTGTGCTATTTGAAATGGACAAGTAATCAATCATTTTAAATCATGTTTCTCGGCATCATAGTTCTGCCATGATGGAATCTGGTAATGGCCCGGTGGGGTCAAGAGTCTACAACAGATTTGGAGTCAAATGCTATTTAAAATCTTTCAAAAACTTTTGAGTATTCATGAAGTGCAAGTTGGGTGATGTTTTCAGTTTTGTGACTATTCTATTGGTCCTTTGCATCAGGCAAGATAAATCAAGCCTAGCTAAAGTATTTTCAATTACTTCAAATAGTAAGGTTTGGCATCTATGCCTTTTTTCTGACGCTCCTCTCCGAGTGCAGGGGAGAGAATAACAGATGTGTGACAGCTTTTATATCTGAGCTACCCAAAGATGCCAATCAGTCTGTGCAACATGTCAGATAATCAGATTTCTCGTCCCATCCTGCCTGGCTGGATGCGAGCCACATGTAACGTTACCAGGTGTAAATCTCACACTTGAGAGGTCGATGCGATGGTTTTAGTTTTACATCCAGACTAAAGTGTACGGTACAGTATGAAAGTAGAGAAGATGGAAACCACTGAACGTGTTAGATACACATTCTCTGCTTCAGATTAGTATCTAAAGCTTTATGTTTATTTATTTATATATTTTACCTTTATTTAACCAGGTAGGCAAGTTGAGAACAAGTTCTCATTTACAATTGCGACCTGGCCAAGATAAAGCAAAGCAGTTCGACACATACAACGACACAGAGTTACACATGGAGTAAAACAAACATACAGTCAATAATACAGTATAAACAAGTCTATATACAATGTGAGCAAATGAGGTGAGAAGGGAGGTAAAGGCAAAAAAGGCCATGATGGCAAAGTAAATACAATATAGCAAGTAAAACACTGGAATGGTAGTTTTGCAATGGAAGAATGTGCAAAGTAGAAATAAAAATAATGGGGTGCAAAGGAGCAAAATTAATTAATTAATTAAAATTAAATACAGTTGGGAAAGAGGTAGTTGTTTGGGCTAAATTATAGGTGGGCTATGTACAGGTGCAGTAATCTGTGAGCTGCTCTGACAGTTGGTGCTTAAAGCTAGTGAGGGAGATAAGTGTTTCCAGTTTCAGTGATTTTTGTAGTTCGTTCCAGTCATTGGCAGCAGAGAACTGGAAGGAGAGGCGGCCAAAGAAAGAATTGGTTTTGGGGGTGACTAGAGAGATATACCTGCTGGAGCGTGTGCTACAGGTGGGAGATGCTATGGTGACCAGCGAGCTGAGATAAGGGGGGAATTTACCTAGCAGGGTCTTGTAGATGACATGGAGCCAGTGGGTCTGGCGACGAGTATGAAGCGAGGGCCAGCCAACGAGAGCGTACAGGTCGCAATGGTGGGTAGTATATGGGGCTTTGGTGATAAAACGGATTGCACTGTGATAGACTGCATCCAATTTGTTGAGTAGGGTATTGGAGGCTATTTTGTAAATGACATCGCCAAAGTCGAGGATTGGTAGGATGGTCAGTTTTACAAGGGTATGTTTGGCAGCATGAGTGAAGGATGCTTTGTTGCGAAATAGGAAGCCAATTCTAGATTTAACTTTGGATTGGAGATGTTTGATATGGGTCTGGAAGGAGAGTTTACAGTCTAACCAGACACCTAAGTATTTGTAGTTGTCCACGTATTCAGAGTAGTGAGCCGTCCAGAGTAGTGATGTTGGACAGGCGGGTAGGTGCAGGTAGCGATCGGTTGAAGAGCATGCATTTAGTTTTACTTGTATTTAAGAGCAATTGGAGGCCACGGAAGGAGAGTTGTATGGCATTGAAGCTTGCCTGGAGGGTTGTTAACACAGTGTCCAAAGAAGGGCCGGAAGTATACAGAATGGTGTCGTCTGCGTAGAGGTGGATCAGGGACTCACCAGCAGCAAGAGCGACCTCATTGATGTATACAGAGAAGAGAGTCGGTCCAAGAATTGAACCCTGTGGCACCCCCATAGAGACTGCCAGAGGTCCGGACAGCAGACCCTCCGATTTGACACACTGAACTCTATCAGAGAAGTAGTTGGTGAACCAGGCGAGGCAATCATTTGAGAAACCAAGGCTGTCGAGTCTGCCGATGAGGATGTGGTGATTGACAGAGTCGAAAGCCTTGGCCAGATCAATGAATACGGCTGCACAGTAATGTTTCTTATCGATGGCGGTTAAGATATCGTTTAGGACCTTGAGCGTGGCTGAGGTGCACCCATGACCAGCTCTGAAACCAGATTGCATAGCAGAGAAGGTATGGTGAGATTCGAAATGGTCGGTAATCTGTTTGTTGACTTGGCTTTCGAAGACCTTAGAAAGGCACGGTAGGATAGATATAGGTCTGTAGCAGTTTGGGTCAAGAGTGCCCCTCCTTTGAAGAGGGGGATGACCGCAGCTGCTTTCCAATCTTTGGGAATCTCAGACGACACGAAAGAGAGGTTGAACAGGCTAGTAATAGGGGTGGCAACAATTTCGGCAGATAATTTTAGAAAGAAAGGGTCCAGATTGTCTAGCCCTGCTGATTTGTAGGGGTCCAGATTTTGCAGCTCTTTCAGAACATCACCTGAATGGATTTGGGAGAAGGAGAAATGGGGAAGGCTTGGGCGAGTTGCTGTTGGGGGTGCAGTGCTGTTGTCCGGGGTAGGAGTAGCCAGGTGGAGGTTGTTTTTAGAGAGGTGAATTTTTAAAAGTAGAAGTTCAAATTGTTTGGGTACAGACCTGGATAGTAGGACAGAACTCTGCAGGCTATCTTTGCAGTAGATTGCAACACCGCCCCCTTTGGCAGTTCTATCTTGTCTGAAAATGTTGTAGTTTGGAATTAAAATTTCTTAATTTTTGGTGGTCTTCCTAAGCCAGGATTCAGACACAGCTAGAACATCCGGGTTGGCAGAGTGTGCTAAAGCAGTGAATAGAACAAACTTAGGGAGGAGGCTTCTAATGTTAACATGCATGAAACCAAGGCTATTACGGTTACAGAAGTCGTCAAAAGAGAGCGCCTGGGGAATAGGAGTGGAGCTAGGCACTGCAGGGCCTGGATTCACCTCTACATCGCCAGAGGAACATAGGAGGAGTAGAATAAGGGTACGGCTAAAAGCTATGAGAATTGGTCGTCTAGGACGTCTGGAACATAGAGTAAAAGGAGATTTCTGGGGGCGATAAAATAGCATCAAGGTATAATGTACAGACAAATGTATGGTAGGATGTGAATACAGTGGAGGTAAACCTAGGTATTGAGTGATGAAGAGAGAGATATTGTCTCTAGAAACATTGAAACCAGGAGATGTCATTGCATGTGTGGGTGGTGGAACTAATAGGTTGGATAAGGTATAGTGAGCAGGACTAGAGGCTCTACAGTGAAATAAGCCAATAAACACTAACCAGAACAGCAATGGACAACACATATTGACATTAAGGAGAGGCATGCTTAGTCGAGTGATCAAAAGGGTCCAGTGAGTGGAGAGGTTGGTTGGTGATTTAGACAGCTAGCCAGGGCATCGGTAGCAAGCTAGCATAGGATGGAGGTCTGTTGTTAGCCACCTCTTGCGTTCCGTCAGTAGATTAGTGGGGTTCCGTGTGGTAGAGGGGATTAATCCAAATCACACAACAACAACAAAAATAAAAACAATAGATATAGTTATAGAGGCCCAAGAAGAAAACATAATAATAATAAAAATAAATAAATTGTCCGATTGTCTATTCAGATAGCAGCCGGTAAGACAGCTAACGGTTAGCAGGCCGCAGATGGGCGTTCAGGTAACGTCGCGACGGAGGAGCCAGCCGGATCTCCTTCGGGTAGATAACGTCGGCAGTCCAGTTGTGAAGGCCCGGTGGGGCTCTGCGTAGGCAGTAAAATGGGTCCGGATAGGTGACTGCAGCCCAGGAGTGATTGATGGAACTCAGGAGTGATTGACGGAGCTGGCTAGCTCCGGAATAATTGATGTTTGCTCCGGAATCGACGAAGGCCGATAGTCACACGGATAGCAGCTAGCTAGCTGTGAGATCCGGGTATGAATGTCCAGAGAGCAGTCGAAATCCAGGGACATGGAGAGAAAAATTGGTCCGGTATGTTCCGTTCCGAGCCGCGCTGCGCCGTACAGAACTGGCGATAGATTTTCGAGCTAAAGGATAGCTGATGACCACAAACCGTGGTTAGCTGAATACTAACGATTTGCCAGTAAAGGAGCTAACTAGCTTCTGAACTAGCTTCTGGATTAGCTTCTGGCTAGTTTCAGGCTAGCTTCTTGGAGTTTCTGGCTAGCTTCTTGGAGGATTACAGATTTGAGGTAAATAATACTTTTTTATAAATATACATTGGTGAGGCGGGTTGCAGGAGAGTGTTTTGAAGATGAGTTGATGGAAAATAAAAATAAAATGTATGTGAAAAAAGTTGTAAATATATATATATATATACAGGACACGACGAGGACAAAAGACGTCTGAACTGCTATGCCACCTTGGATGAAGTGTGTGTGCTCTCATGCTGTGAATACTCACTACAGCTAGTTTTAAAAGCCCTTAGAAGCTAGGCACCTGTGTGTATAGTCTGTTACATATGAAGATAGTGTCAGTGGAACAGAAAGCAGAGAGTAATATGAATGAACCATGTATGCACTAAAATCAGACCCATTTGGAATACCAGAATTTCAGCTCTGGGACCAGTTTCCTAAAAACATATTTAGTCTACTTTTAAGCTATTTTGGAAATACTTAGCATGTTAGCTGACCCTAATCCTAACCCTTTTAGCTATCCCTTCACTTAATCCTAACCTTAACCATTTTAGCTAACCCTTCCCCTAACCTTAACCCATTAATCTAACTCCTAAACTTAACCCTAACCCTTAGCCACCTAGCTAGACTTCGTAACATATCACACGTTTTGCAAATTCGTAACATATTGTACGTTTGCAAATTCGTTACGTGGTACTTTTTGTAAATTCGTAACATATCATATTAATTGTAATTAGTTACATATCGAAGAGGTGATGGACATCCACATATTAATACATACCATACAAAACGTAACATACAGTGAGGGAAAAAAGGTATTTGATCCCCTGCTGATTTTGTACGTTTGCCCACTGACAAAGAAATGATCAGTCTATAATTTTAATGGTAGGTTTATTTGAACAGTGAGAGACAGAATAACAAACAAAACATCCAGAAAAACACATGTCAAAAATGTTATTAATTGATTTGCATTTTAATGAAGGAAATAAGTATTCGACCCCCTCTCAATCAGAAATATTTCTGGCTCCCAGGTGCCTTTTATACAGGTAACAAGCTGAGATTAGGAGCACACTCTTATTTTTTTAATTATTATTGTTATTATTATTATTTTTACATTTTACCCCCTTTTCTCCCCAATTGTTAGTAGTTACTATCTTGTCTCATCGCTACAACTCCCGTACGGGCTCGGGAGAGACGAAGGTCGAAAGCCATGCATCCTCCGAAACACAACCCAACCAACACTGTGCAACACAGAGTCTCTGGGTTGGAGCAGTGCCCTAGACCAATGCGCCACGCGGGAGACCAGGAACACACTCTTAAAGGGATCTCAGCTTGTTACCTGTATAAAAGACACCTGTCCACAGAAGCAAGCAATCAATCATATTCCAAACTCTCCACCATGGCCAAGACCAACTAGCTCTCCAAGGATGTCAGGGACAAGATTGTAGACCTACACAATGCTGGAATGGGCTACAAGACCATCGCCAAGCAACTTGGTGAGAAGGTGGCAACAGTTGGTGTGGTTATTCGCAAATGGAAGAAACACAAAAGAACTGTCAATCTCCCTCGGCCTGGGGCTTGATGCAAGATCTCACCTCGTTAAGTTGCAATGATCATGAGAACGGTGAGGAATCAGCCCAGAACTACACGGGAGGATCTTGTCAATGATCTCAAGGCAGCTGGGACCATAGTCACCAAGAAAACAATTGGTAACACACTAAGCCGTGAAGAACTGAAATCCTGCAGTGCCCGCAAGGTCCCCCTGCTCAAGAAAGCACATATACATGCCCGTCTGAAGTTTGCCAATTAACATCAGAATGATTCAGAGGACAACTGGGTGAAAGTGTTGTGGTCAGATGAGACCAAAATGGAGCTCTTTGGCATCAACTCAACTCGCCATGTTTGGAGGAGGAGGAATGCTGCCTATGACCCCAAGAACACCATCCCCACCGTCAAACATGGAGGTGGAAACATTATGCTTTGGGGGTGTTTTTCTGCTAAGGGGACAGGACAACTTCACCGCATCAAAGGGACGACGGACGGGGCCATGTACCATCAAATCTTGGGTGAGAACCTCCTTCCCTCAGCCCAGGGCATTGAAAATGGGTCGTGGATGGGTATTCCAGCATGACAATGACCCAAAACACACGGCCAAGGCAACAAAGGAGTGGCTCAAGAAGAAGCACATTTAGGTCCTGGAGTGGCCTAGCCACTCTCCAGACCTTAATCCCATAGTAAATCTGTGGAGGGAGCTGAAGGTTCGAGTTGCCAAACGTTCGAAACCTTAATGACTTGGAGAAGATCTGGAAAGAGGAGTGGGACCAAATCCCTCCTGAGATGTGTGCAAACCTGGTGGCCAACTACAAGAAACGTCTGACCTCTGTGATTGCCAACAAGGGTTTTGCCACCAAGTACTAAGTAATGTTTTGCAGAGGGGTCAAATACTTATTTTCCTTATTAAAATGCAAATCAATTTATAACATTTTTACATGCGTTTTTCAGGATTGTTTGTTTGTTATTCTGTCTCTCACTGTTCAAAGAAACCTACCATTAAAATTATAGACTGATCATTTCTTTGTCAGTGGGCAAACGTACAAAATCAGCAGGGGATCAAATACTTTTTTCCCTCACTGTATCATACTAAATCGAGTTTCAGGATTTCCGTAAAAATAATACAAAATGCTCTGAGACCAGGTTGCCCAAAACCATTGCTATTAACATTGCACTTAAAAATGCTAGTAATCTAACGCCTACATCTGACCACTCGTAGAACAGCTAAGTGCATCGTTCGATGCTTATTTCCCTTTATTAACAGAAGAGAAAAGAAAATCACATTATCAGTCTCTCTGTGAACACTGATACCTTCAGAACAAAGTTGACCAGAAATGCAAAGTTGCCAATATCTTTGCAATTGATACAAACAAGCGACATGAGCTATAAAACGATGCTTCAAATGAAAACAGAGATGACTGCATTCAAATATAAACAGTTGTCTATCGACCTATTTCAATCATATTGAAATACAATGAACAAAAATAGAAATGTAACATGCAGCAATTTCAAAGATTTTACAATTATGATTGTTGTCCGTAGCTCATGCTTGCCCATAGCATAACCCCACTGCCACCATGGGGCACTCTGTTCACAATGATGAAATCAGCAACTGCCATCTGCCCGGTACAGTTGAAACCGTGTTTAATCCGTGAACAGCACACTTCTCCAGTGTGCCAGTGGCCATTGAAGGTGAGCATTTACCCACTGAAGTCGGTTACAATGCCGAACAGCAGTCAAGTCAAGACCCTGGTGAGGAAGACGAGCACGCAGATGAACTTCCCTGAGACGGTTTCTGACAGTTTGTGCAGAAATTCTTTGGTTGTGCAAACCCACAGTTTCATCAGCTGTCTGGGTGGCTGATCTCAGACAATCCCGCGGGTGAAGAAGCCGGATGTGAAGGTCCTGGGCTGGTATGGTTACATGTGGTCTGTGGTTTGACATACTGTCAAATTCTCAAAAATGACGTTGGAGGCTGCTTATGGTAGAGAAATGAACATTCAATTCTCTAGCAACAGCTCTGGTGGACATTCCTGCAGTCAGCATGCCAATTGGACACTCCCTAACAACTTGAGACATGAGTGGCATTGTTGTGTGGCAAAACTGCACATTTTAGAGTGGCCTTTTATTGTCCCCAGCACAAGGTGCACCAGTGTAATGATCATGAGGTTTAATCAGCTTCTTGATATGCTCACTAACAGGGATATAAACACATTTGTGCACACAATTTGAATGAAATAAGCTTTTTGTGGAAACATTTATAGGATATTTTATTTCAGCTCATGAAAAATGAGACCAACACTTTACATCTTGCATTTATATTTTTATTCAGTATACAGTTGAAGTCGGAAGTTTACATACACTTCGGTTGGAGTCATTAATTCTCGTTTTTCAACCACTACACAAATTTCTTGTTAACAAACTATAGTTTTGGCAAGTTGGTTAGGACATCTACTTTGTGCATGGCACAAGTAAATTTTCCAACAATTGTTTGCAGACAGATTATTTCACTTAGAATTCACTGTATCACAATTCCAGTGGGTCAGAAGTTTACATACACTAAGTTGACTGTGCCTTTAAACAGCTTGGAAAATTCCAGAAAATGATGTCCTGGGTGAGAACCATGAGCCTCCTAGGCTTTGTATTAAAGTCAATGTACCCACTGGAGGATGGAAGTTAGTTGTCCTCTGGCTACACCATGGTGCTCCCCTACAGTGCTGTTGAGGCTACTATAGACCTTCATTGCAAAACAGTGTGTTTAAATTAATTATTTGGTGACATCTGAATATATTTAGTATAGTTTTATCTAAAAAGGCTAACTTTTTACATGTTTTACAATTCTTATTTTTATGAAATTCACTGAAGAGGATGGTCCTCCCCTTCCTCCTCTGAGGGGCCTCCAACAGTTTCAAAACATTAGGAACACCTTCCTAATATTGAGTTGCACCCCTTTTGCCCTCAGAACAGCCTCAATTTGCCTCCAGAGTGGCGCAGTGGTCTAAAACACAGCATCGAAGTGAGCGCTATGCCACTAGAGATTCTGAGTTCGAGTCCAGGCTCTGTCGCAGCCGGCTGTGACCGGAAGACCCATGGAGCGGTGCACAATTGGCCCAGCGTCGTCCGGGTTAGGGGAAGGTTTTGCCGGCAGGGATATCCTTTTTCCATTGCGCACTAGCGACTCCTGTGGGGCGCAGTGCACGCTGACACTAGGTGTACTGTGTTTCCTCCGACACATTGGTGTGGCTGGCTTCATGGTTAAGTGGGCATTGTGTCAAGAAACAGTGTGGTTGGGTTGTGTTTCGGAGGACGGCTCTTGACCTTTGCCTCTCTCGAGTTCGTACAAGAGTTGCAGCGATGAGACAAGACTGTAACTACCAATTAGATACCACAAAACTACCAATCGGACACCGAGAAAAGGAATTAAGAAAAAGAAAAAAAGAACAGCCTCAATTAGTCGGCGCATGGACTCGAAAACTTTCTACAAGCATGCTGGCCCATTTTGACTCAAATGCTTCCCACAGTTGTATTAAGTCCTTTGGGAGGTGGACCATTCTTGATACACACGGGAAACTGTTGAGCGTGAAAGCGTTGCAGTTCTTTTGACATACTCAAACCGATGCGCCTGCCATCTACTACCAAACCCTGTTCAAAGGCACTTAAATCTTTTCTTGCCCATTCATCCTCTGAATGGCACACAATCCATGTCTCAAGGCTTAAAATCCTTCTTTAACCTGTCTCCTCCCCTTTATAAACACAAATTGAAGTGGACTTCACAAGGGATCATAGCTTTCACCTGGTCAGTCTATGTTATGGAAAGAGCCGTCAAGATAATGTTTTGTACACTCAGTGTATTTTCTATGGTCAACAAGTGCCCCCCAATGTTCAAAAAGGGTATAACTCTTTCCAAATCAATGGTTGCCACCATCCCACCTTGAGGATTTTGACTAGGTGGTAAACAGCTACGACCGGTAGCAGGTTAGGAGTGTTAACATAGCAGGTTTGCCTCCTAACTTGTTACAAAAAGTTTATTTCCGGTCATAGCTGTACTCCATCTAGTCACTATCCTCCTGGAGAGCTGTGTACAGGCTTTTGTTCCAGCCTTGGCCGATCATCAGGGCCTTAACCCTGAATCAGGTGTTTTAGAGCAGGGCTGGAACAAAAGCCTACAAACCCAATACCTCTCCCAAGAGTAGGGTGCCTTACCTAGCGGCTCTCCTGATTCTGCACGCACCACAACTCCCCCGCTGGTGCCTGCCTGCACTGCAATGGTGGTCTGCAGCATGATGGCCGTGACAGCTGAAGGCCCTAGACAGGATGTCACTGGCCAGAGAGGGAAAGCAGCGCTGGCCGAAGGCTCCGTAACCCACCCCCACCACATCCTCACCAGACAGACCCAGGTAGATATTTCCAGATCATTTCAATCTCTCAATCACCTTTTGTTTATAAAGCACTTTTTACATCAAAGTGCTTTAAAGTAATTCGGCTTAGTAGACCTACAGACCCTAAAGAGAGATCAGAAAAACAATGGCAAGGAAAAACTGCCTGGAAGGAGGAAACCGTGAGAAGATCCTGACGTGGCAGAAAGGCCCATCCTCCTCTGGCTGTCCTCTTGTGCAGAGAACAAAAATTGCCCGCCCTTAAGACGTCTATATCTGTCCGCTAATGTAGGACTAGTAAAGCCCCAGTGCAATACTTTTGTGAAAATATATACAGTGGGGCAAAAAAGTATTTAGTCAGCCACCAATTGTGCAAGTTCTCCCACTTAAAAAGATGAGAGAGGCCTGTAATTTTCAGCATTAGGTACACTATGACAGATAAATTGAGAAGAAAAAAAATCCAGAAAAATCACATTGTAGGATTTTTTATGGATTTATTTGCAAATTATTGTGGAAAATAAGTATTTGGTCAATAACAAAGTTTATCTCAATACTTTGTTATATACCCTTTGTTGGCAATGACAGAGGTCAAACATTTTCTGTAAGTATTCACAAGGTTTTCACACACTGTTGCTGGTATTTTGGCCCATTCCTCCTCTAGAGCAGTGATGTTTTGGGGCTGTTGCTGGGCAACACGGATTTTAAACTCCCTCTAAAAAATTAATATTGGGGTTGACTGGGCCTTTAATCAGCTTGGAAAATTCCAGAAAATGATTTCATGGCTTTATAAGGTTCTGTTAGGCTAATTGACATCATTTGGGTCAATTGGAGGTGTACCTGTGGATGTATTTCAAGGCCTACCTTCAAACTCAGTGTCTTTTTGCTTGACATCATGGGAACATCTAAAGAAATCAGCCAAGACTTCAGAAAAAAAATTGGAGACCTCCACAAGTCTGGTTCATCCTTGGGAGCATTTTCCAAATGCCTGAAGGTACCACGTTCATCTGTACAAACAATAGTACGCAAGTATAAACACCATGGGATCACACAGCCATCATACCGCTCAGGAAGGAGACGCGTTCTGTCTCCTAGAGATGAACGTACTTTGGTGCGAAAAGTGCAAATCAATCCCAGAACAGCAGCAAAGGAACTTGTGAAGATGCTGGAGGAAACGGGTACAAAAAAAATCTATATCCACTGTAAAATGAGTCTTATATGGACATAACCTGAAAGGCTGCTCAGCAAGAAAGAAGCCACTGCTCCAAAAGTCAGACTATGGTTTGCAACTGCACATGGGGAGGACAAATATCGTACTTTTTGGAGAAATGTCCTCTGGTCTGATGAAACAAAAATAGAACTGTTTGGCCATAATGACCATCGTTATGTTTGGGGGGAGGCTTGCAAGGGGAGGCTTGCAAGCTGAAGACCACCATCCCAACCGTGAAGCATGGGGGTGGCAGCATCATATTGAGGGGGTGCTTTGCTGGAGGAGGGATTGGTGCACTTCACAAAATAGATGGCATCATGAGGGCGGAAAATTATGTGGATATATTGAAGCAACATCTCAAGACATCAGTCAGGAAGTTAAAGCTTGGTCACAAATGGATCTTCCAAATGGACAATGACTTAAGGACAACAAAATCAAGGTATTGGAGTGGCCATCACAAAGCCCTGACCTCAATCCAGTAGAAAATTTGTGGGCAGAACTGAAAAAGCGTGTGTGAGCAAGGAGGCCAACAAACCTGACTCAGTTACACCAGCTTTGTCAGGAAGAATGGGCCAAAATTCACCCAACTTATTGTGGGAAGCTTGTGGAAGGCTACACAAAACGTTTGACCCAAGTTAAACAATTTAAAGGCAATGCTACCAAATACTAATTGAGTGTACAGTCGTGGCCAAAAGTTTCGAGAACGACACCATATTTTCAAAGTCTGCTGCCTCAGTTTGTATGATGGCAATTTGCATATACTCCAGAATGTTATGAAGAGTGATCACATGAATTGCAATTAATTACAAAGTCCCTCTTTGCCAGGCAAATTAACTGAATCCCCCAAAAACATTTCCACTGCATTTCAGCCCTGGCACAAAAGGACCAGCTGACATCATGTCAGTTGTTCTCTCGTTAACACAGGTGTGAGTGTTGACGAGGACACGGCTGGAGATCACTATGTCATGCTGATTGAGTTCAAATAACAGACTGGATGCTTCAAAAGGAGGGTGGTGCTTGGAATCATTGTTCTTCCTCTGTCAACCATGGTTTCCTGCAAGGAAACACACATGCCGTCATCATTGCTTTGCAAAACAAGGGCTCCACAGGCGAGGATATTGCTGCCAGTAAGATTGCACCTAAATCAACCATTTATCGGATCATGAAGAACTTCAAGGAGAGCAGTTCAATTGTTGTGAAGAAGGCTTCAGGGTGCCCAAGAAAGTCCAGCAAGCGCCAGGACCGTCTACTAAAGTTGATTCAGCTGCGGGATCGGGGCACCACCATTACAGAGCTTGCTCAGGAATGGCAGCAGGCAGGTGTGAGTGCATCTGCATGCACAGTGAGGCGAAGACTTTTGGAGGATGGCCTGGTGTCAAGAAGGACAGCAAAGAAGCCACTTCTCTCCAGGAAAAACATCAGGGACAGACTGATATTCTGCAAAAGGTACAGGGATTGGACTGCTGAGGACTGGGGTAAAGTCATTTTCTCTGATGAATCCCCTTTCCGATTGTTTGGGGCATCCGGAAAAAAGCTTGTCCGGAGAAGACAAGGTGAGCGCTACCATCAGTCCTGTGTCATGCCAACAGTAAAGCATCCTGAGAACATTCATGTGTGGGGTTGCTTCTCAGCCAAGCGAGTGGGCTCACTCTTAATTTTGCTTAAGAGCACAGCCATGAACAAAGAATGGTACCAACACATCCTCCGAGAGTAACTTCTCCCAACCATGGAGGAACAATTTGGTGACGAACAATGCCTTTTCCAGCATGATGGAACACCTTGCCATAAGGCAAAAGTGATAACTAATTGGCTCAGGGAACAAAACATCAATATTTTGGGTCCATGGCCAGGAAACTCCCCAGACCTTAATCCCATTGAGAACTTGTGGTCAATCCTCAAGAGGCGGGTGGAAAAATAAAAACCCACATATTCTGACAAATTCCAAGCACTGATTATGTAAGAATGGGCTGCCATCAGGATGTGGCCCAGAAGTTAATTGACAGCATGCCAGGGCGGATTGCAGAGATCTTGAAAAATAAGGGTCAACACTGCAAATATTGACTCTTTGCATCAACTTAATGTAATTGTCAATAAAAGCCTTTGACACTTATGAAATGCTTGTAATTATACTTCAGTATTCAATAGTAACATCAGACAATAATATCTAAAGACACTGAGGCAGCAGACTTTGAAAATTAATATTTGTGTCATTCTCAAAACTTTTGGTCATGACTGTTTGTAAACTTCTGACCCACTGGGAATGTGATGAAAGAAATAAAAGCTGAAATAAATAATTCTCTCAGCTATTATTCTGACATTTCACATTCTTAAAATAAAGTGGTGATCCTAACTGACCTAAGACAGGGAATTTTTACTAGGGTTAAATGTCAGGAATTGTGAAAAAAAGGTGGCAGGTTAATTGTTAAGAGCGTTGGACTAGTAACCAAAAGGTTGCAAGATCGAATCCCCGAGCTGACAAGGTAAAAACCTGTTTTTCTGCCCCTGAACAAGGCAGTTAACCCACTGTTCCAAGGCCGTCATTGAAAATAAGAATTTGTTCTTAACTAACCTGCGTAGTTAAATAAAGGTTTTAAAAAAACAGAGTTTAAATGTATTTGGCTAAGGTGTATGTAAACTTCTGACTTCAACTGTATGTGGGGTACAGAGATGAGGTAGTCATTAAAAAAAATCATGATAACCACTATTATTGCATACAGAGTGAGTCAATGCAACTTGTGATTTGTTAAGCAAATATTTACTCCCAAACTTATTTAGGCTTTCCATAACAAAGGAGGTTGAATACTTATTGACTCAAGACATTTCAGCTTTTCATTCATTTGTAAAATGTTCTAAAAACAACATTTGACATTATGGGGTATTATGTGTAGATAAGTGACACATCTCAATTTAATCCATTTTAAAATCAGGCTGTAACAACAAAATGTTGAAATCACATTCCTTACTATAGGAAAGTAATAACTTAGAGTGGGCCATTAGACCACCATTTCTCTCTATGGGTATTTAGTGATCTAGATCAAACTTGAGGCAATTCAAATATCATAGATTGCAGTCTCATATCCATTGCAATTTTAAGACAACCAACCATAAATGTGTTATAGCATTTAAGAACATAAAATTCAAATAAAAAAATTATAATATAGCAAAACAGATTGTCCAAAATATTTATTTTGATACTGATCTAAACCGAAGGGAAAAAAATCTAAATCAATAAACGACTGTAAGAGGTCATGCAGAATAATTTCACATTATTTACAAAAAGGATAAAAGTGTGCCCTCTTATCTACTGCATTCTCAGATATTGTGAGTCTATCCTACAAAGCCTATTATCTTTAGTACCACACAAGTACTCTCATAAACTCAGCAAAAAAATAAACATCCACTCACTGTCAACTGCGTTTATTTTCAGCAAACTTAACATGTGTAAATATTTGAACATAACGAGATTCAACAACTGAGACATGAACTGAACTAGTTCCACAGACATGTGACTAACAGAAATTGAATAATGTGTCCCTGAACAAAACGGGGGAGGGGGGGGGGGGTAAAATCAAAGGTAACAGTCAGTATCTGGTGTGGCCACCAGCTGCATTAAGTACTGCAGTGCATCTCCTCCTCATGGACTGCACCAGATTTGACAGTTCTTGCTGTGAAATGTTACCCCACTCTTCCACCAAGGCACCTGCAAGTTCCCAGACATTTCTGGGGGGGAATGGCCCTAGCCCTCACCCTCCAGTCCAACAGGACCCAGACGTGCTCAATGGGATTGAGATCCGGGCTCTTCGCTGGCCATGGCAGATCACTGACATTCCGGTCTTGCAGGAAATCACGCACTGAACGAGCAGTATAGCTGGTGGCATTGTCATGCTGGAGGGCCATGTCAGGATGAGCCGGCAGGAAGGGTACCACATGAGGGAGGAGGATGTCTTCCCTGTAACACACAGCGTTGAGATTGCCTGCAATGACAACAAGCTCAGTCCGATGATGCTGTGACACACCACCCCAGACCCTGACGGACCCTCCACCTCGATCCCGCTCCAGAGTACAGGCCTTGGTGTAACGCTCATTTCGTCGAAGATAAACGTGAATCCGACCATCACCCCTGGTGAGACAAAACCGTGACTCGTCAGTGAAGAGCACTTTGCCAGTCCAGTCTGCTCCAGCGATGGTGGATTTGTGCCCATAGGCGACGTTGTTGCCGGTGATGTCT
Organism: Oncorhynchus kisutch; assembly: GCF_002021735.2. Classification (NCBI taxonomy): domain Eukaryota; kingdom Metazoa; phylum Chordata; class Actinopteri; order Salmoniformes; family Salmonidae; genus Oncorhynchus; species Oncorhynchus kisutch. The sequence goes on from NC_034184.2 coordinate 27,574,682, forward strand.
GGTGAGGACCTGCCTTACAACAGGCCTACAAGCCCTCAGTCCAGCCTCTCTCAGCCTATTGCAGACAGTCTGAGCACTGATTGTGCATTCCTGGTGTAACTCAGGCAGTTGTTGTTGCCATCCTGTACCTGTCCCGCAGGTGTGATGTTCGGATGTACCGATCCTGTGCAGGTGTTGTTACACATGGTCTGCCACTGCGAGGACGATCAACTGTCCGTCCTGTCTCCCTGTACCGCTGTCTTAGACGTCTCACAGTATGGACATTGCAATTTATTGCCCTGACCACATCTGCAGTCCTCATCCCTCGTTGCAGCATGCCTAAGGCAAGTTCACGCAGATGAGCAGGGACCCTGAGCATCTTTCTTGAGGTGTTTTTCAGAGTCAGTAGAAAGGCCTCTTTAGTGTCCTAAGTTTTCATAACAGTGACCTTAATTGGCTACTGTCTATAAGCTGTTAGTGTCTTAATGACCGTTCCACAGGTGCATGTTCATTAATGGTTAATTGAACAAGCATGGGAAACAGTGTTTAAACCCTTTACAATGAAGATCTGTGAAGTTATTTGGATTTTTACAAATTATTTTTGAAAGACGGTCCTGAAAAAGGGACATTTCTTTTTATTATGTTTATTATAGTTTATTATAGTTATGAGCAGCCAATAGTCACCAAGTACTTATTTTACAGTAACAAAAACCATTTATACAGTTGGTAGACTATAGGAAATTGCATACATTATCTGTAACCTACAACGTTGTGATAAAACCCTGGTATTACAAAATACTGCACTTTTGTATTAAGCAATTTATAAATAAAAAGTGTTAATGCACTTCATGTCATTGGTAGTGAAACAACTGGAATTTATCAATACAAAAACAGTCATTTATGAGAAAACAACAACTTTGTCCTCGTTGGTAAAACCTGTCTGGTATGTAACTATTTCTAATGGTCAAATAACCTGAAAAAACATGTATTGAGGGGTGCTGCTATATTAAGGAGTGAGACCATAGTATTACATATAGAACAGAATAATAGGATATCAATATATTATTGAATGAAGCGGAATTCTACTGGAATAACCATGTAATAAAACATCAATTATCATCTGCATAGATTCCATGTTTTGTACAGTAAAATACATTTAGGGCACCATTGCTTTCCTTTTATGATATGCATTTGAAAAGAGAAATGCTTAGAATAAATGTAAGGGTGTAGGCCTATACGCTTTAGCAGTTATAGAAAAAAAGTATTTGGCCTGGTTGGTATAGCAGACCTAGCTCAATTACCATTTGAAATCATTTAAAATACTTCCACTGTGCTTGATTGAGCTTGTATGTTGCAATAGAACCAACAGAAAATTCCCAGAAGTACAAACCTGGCAATCCAGGCAGGCTAAAGAAAAAGCTCAAAGTATTTGAAAGATTTCTAAAAGTATGTGAACCCAGGCCTGCTATGTAGTACAGTTGAAGTCGGAAGTTTACATACATCTAAGCCAAATACATTTAAACTCAGTTTTTCACAATTCCTGACATTTAATCCAAGTAAAATGTCCCCGTCTTAGGTCAGGTAGGGTTACCACTTTATTTTAAGAATGTGAAATGTCAGAATAATAGGAGAGAGAGAACGATTTTATTTATTTCATCACATTCCCAGTGGGTCAGAAGTTTACATACACTCAATTAGTATTTGGTAGCATTGCCTTTAAATTGTTTAACTTGGGTCAAACGTTTCAGGTAGCCCTCCACAAGCTTTCCACAATAAGTTGGGTGAATTTTGGCCCATTCCTCCTGACAGAGCTGGTGTAACTGAGTCAGGTTTGTTGGCCTCCTGGCTCGCACACGCTTTTCAGTTCTGCCCACAAAGTTCTATAGGTTGAGGTCAGGGCTTTGTGATGGCCACTCCAATACCTTGACTTTGTTGTTCTTCAGCCATAACTTTGGAAGTATGCATTGTCCATTTGGAAGACCCATTTGTGACCAAGCTTTAACTTCCTGGAAGACCCATTTGTGACCAAGCTTTAACCCCTGTGCTTCATGGTTGGGATGGTGTTCTTTGGCTTGCAAGCCTCCCCCTTTTCCCTCAACATAACAATGGTCATTATGGCCTAACAGTTCTATTTTTGTTTCATCAGACCATTGGACATTTCTCCAAAACGTCCGATCTTTGTCCCCATGTGCAGTTGCAAACCGTAGCCAGGCTTTTTTATGGCAGTTTTGGAGCAGTGGCTTCTTCCTTGCTGGGCGGAAGTTGATATAGGTGTCGTTTTACAGTGGATATAGATACTTTTGTACCGGTTTCCACAAGCATCTTCACAAGGTCCTTTGCTGTTGTTCTGGGATCGATTTGTACTTTTTGACACCAAAGTACATTTATCTCTAGGATACAGAATGCGTCTCCTTCCTGAGCGGTATGACGGCTGCATGGTCCCATGGTGTTTAAACTTGCGTACTATTGTTTGTACAGATGAACGTGGTACCTTCGGGCGTTTGGAAATTCCTCCCAAGGATGAACAAGACTTCGAGGTCTACATTTTTTTTCTGAGGTCTTGGCTGATTTGTTTTGATTTTCCAATGATGTCAAGCAAAGAGGCACTGAGTTTGAAGGTAGGCCTTGAAATACATCCACAGGTTCACCTCCAATTGACTCAAATGATGTCAAGTAGCCTATCAGAAGCTTGTAAAGCCATGACATCATTTTCTGGAATTTTCCAAGCTTTTTAAGGGAACAGTACACTTAGTGCATGTAAAATCTTGACCCATTGGAATTGTGATACAGTGAATTATAAGTGAAACAATCTGTCTGTAAACAATTGTTGGAAAAATTACTTGTGTCATGCAAAGTAGATGTCCTAACCGACTTGCCAAAACTATAGGTTGTTAACAATAAATTTGTGGAGTGGTTGAAGAACGAGTTTTGATGACTCCAACCTTAAGTGTATGTAAACTTCCGACTTCAAATGTTCGTGGAAGGAGAGAGCAGCAATGTCGAAAAGACACAAACGCGGAACTGTTACACCAATAACCCCTCTGAAATCCAATGCCAGCAACTTAAAAATAAACCATGGTTACGAACTGGTTCAAAGCGATGACATGTCCTACCCTGTAACGTCATCATAAGTGGGAGGAGAAATAATACTGTAATAATAAAACTGTTTGACTGACATCACGTGAGGTATGATTCAAAATGCCCACCACCCACAGTACTTTCAGAAAGTAACAGATCATTAATGAAAATGACGCAACGTGTAAACTACACAATATTGGTTTTGAAGTTTGAATTCACTACATAGGGCTCAGACTATAAAAGGGTGTACCAATTATTAATAGATTTGACTATTCTACTATCAAACATTTTCATATTTCAACACTGTTTGAACCCAAAGAAATATGTCCAAAACACAAGAGTATAAATACTGTATCAATAAAAATATATTTGTCTTAGAAATATATTTACTTATTGAGGCCACACTTTCTCAAATGTAAAAATTACTATAAATATAGCACGCTAGCAGTTAATAGCTTTTCCAGCGGGTAGATTCGTGAGGCATGTCTGTCCTCTTGTGTACTTGGCTGACCTGAACTTGTTACACATCCATCATAGTTGCTTGAACCATGCTGGAAATGACCATTTTATTTTAAATAATCTAGCCCACCCAGTAAGTTTTGAGTTGGCTGTATAGTGTGAATCTAGTAAGAGAAATAGTGATGGATCGATCAGTCAATGTACTGTGAGAGCCAGCGGAAACCATCTCCGTATCCCTGCCTCTTCAGAACACTACACATGAAGATCTCCATGGGCCTCAGGTTCAGCTCCTTCAGTGACACATTACCCTAAGAAGAGAAACACATAGGCAGAAGAGACAAGTAAAGATTACCCTCCAATCCAACCTTTTCCTTTGCATTGGAGTCAATGTGAGACTACAGAGTTACCATAATAAACTACTACAATGAAGTGGATCCTAACTGTCCTCTAAATCAGTCATTTGTCATCCACATTTAGTCATTGTCAATACTAGACCCAATTGCCTAGCTCTGTAGTAGTGTTCTCACAATACCAGTATTGCAATACTATGATACCAGATTTACTTGGCAAATAGGAAAATACAAAGCAGACTTAACTCTATGGTCCTTCAAAAACCTATTAAAACACGTATGGAAAATAGTGTCGATTGTGTGCTTTCAAAATAAACCAAATGTGACAACATAATGCTGTTTTTTTCAACATTAGGACTGCTTTGTTTTGTTTCTTTTTTTCTTTACTTCTTAGTATGATGGTACTATCCGATGTCAGTTGCTCTGGAGGCTGCTGCTCTAGAGGGTAAATGATGTTGTGTGCATTCAACAGTAAGCCCCTCTCCTCCTCACCTTTCCGGTAGTGTGTCCAATGAGTCCGAACATCCCTCGGAGTGCATCTTCACTGATTGCCTCTTGGCGGTCGATCTTATTCCCGAGGATAAGTACAGGCACATTGTAGATGGTCTCATCTGTTAACAGCGCCTGGAGAGGGAGAATGTAGAGGGCCAGTTAAACCTCTAAAAGTTCTACTAAGGTTTTTTAAATTTTATTTTATTTTATTTCACCTTTATTTAACCAGGTAGGCTAGTTGAGAACAAGTTCTCATTTGCAACTGCGACCTGGCCAAGATAAAGCATAGCAGTGTGAACAGACAACACAGAGTTACACATGGAGTAAACAATTAACAAGTCAATAACACAGTAGAAAAAAAGGGGGAGTCTATATACAATGTGTGCAAAAGGCATGAGGAGGTAGGCGAATGATTACAATTTTGCAGATTAACACTGGAGTGATAAATGCTCAGATGGTCATGTAAAGGTAGAGAAATTGGAGTGCAAAAGAGCAGAAAAGTAAATAAATAAAAACAGTATGGGGGATGAGGTAGGTGAAAATGGGTGGGCTATTTACCAATAGACTATGTACAGCTGCAGCGATCGGTTAGCTGATGTTTGAAGTTGGTGAGGGAGATAAGTCTCCAACTTCAGCGATTTTTGCAATTCGTTCCAGTCACAGGCAGCAGAGTACTGGAACGAAAGGCGGCCAAATGAGGTGTTGGCTTTAGGGATGATCAGTGAGATACACCTGCTGGAGCGCGTGCTACGGATGGGTGTTGCCATCGTGACCAGTGAACTGAGATAAGGCAGAGCTTTACCTAGCATGGACTTGTAGATGACCTGGAGCCAGTGGGTCTGGCGACGAATATGTAGCGAGGGCCAGCCGACTAGAGCATACAAGTCGCAGTGGTGGGTGGTATAAGGTGCTTTAGTGACAAAACGGATGGCACTGTGATAGACTGCATCCAGTTTGCTGAGTAGAGTGTTGGAAGCCATTTTGTAGATGACATTGCCGAAGTCGAGGATCGGTAGGATAGTCAGTTTTACTAGGGTAAGCTTGGCGGCGTGAGTGAAGGAGGCTTTGTTGCGGAATAGAAAGCCGACTCTTGATTTGATTTTCGATTGGAGATGTTTGATATGAGTATGGAAGGAGAGTTTGCAGTCTAGCCAGACACCTAGGTACTTATAGATGTCCACATATTCAAGGTCGGAACCATCCAGGGTGGTGATGCTAGTCGGGCATGCGGGTGCAGGCAGCGATCGGTTGAAAAGCATGCATTTGGTTTTACTAGCGTTTAAGAGCAGTTGGAGGCCACGGAAGGAGTGTTGTATGGCATTGAAGCTCGTTTGGAGGTTAGATAGCACAGTGTCCAATGACGGGCCGAAAGTATATAGAATGGTGTCGTCTGCGTAGAGGTGGATCAGGGAATCGCCCGCAGCAAGAGCAACATCATTGATATATACAGAGAAAAGAGTCGGCCCGAGAATTGAACCCTGTGGCACCCCCATAGAGACTGCCAGAGGACCGGACAGCATGCCCTCCGATTTGACACACTGAACTCTGTCCGCAAAGTAATTGGTGAACCAGGCAAGGCAGTCATCCGAAAAACCGAGGCTACTGAGTCTGCCGATAAGAATATGGTGATTGACAGAGTCGAAAGCCTTGGCAAGGTCGATGAAGACGTTTAGTACCTTGAGTGTGGCTGAGGTGCACCCGTGACCGGCTCGGAAACCAGATTGCACAGCGGAGAAGGTACGGTGGGATTCGAGATGGTCAGTGACCTGTTTGTTGACTTGGCTTTCGAAGACCTTAGATAGGCAGGGCAGGATGGATATAGGTCTGTAACAGTTTGGGTCCAGGGTGTCTCCCCCTTTGAAGAGGGGGATGACTGCGGAAGCTTTCCAATCCTTGGGGATCTCAGACGATATGAAAGAGAGGTTGAACAGGCTGGTAATATCAAATCAAATCAAATTTATTTATATAGCCCTTCGTACATCAGCTGATATCTCAAAGTGCTGTACAGAAACCCAGCCTAAAACCCCAAACAGCAAGCAATGCAGGTGTAGAAGCACGCGGGGGGGGCGGAGCTGTTGGCCGAGGTTGGAGTAGCCAGGCGGAAGGCATGGCCAGCCGTTGAGAAATGCTTATTGAAGTTTTCGATAATAACAGAACAAACTCTGAAGCTAGATGGGGGGCGATCAATTCACAAATGGTGTCCAGGGCACAGCTGGGAGCTGAGGGGGGTCGGTAGCAGGCGGCAACAGTGAGAGACTTATTTCTGGAGAGAGTAATTTTCAAAATTAGTAGTTCGAACTGTTTGGGTATGGACCTGGAAAGTATGACATTACTTTGCAGGCTAACTCCTCCCCCTTTGGCACTTCTATCTTGACGGAAGATGTTATAGTTGGGTATGGAAATCTCTGAATTTTTGGTGGCCTTCCTGAGCCAGGATTCAGACACAGCAAGGACATCAGGGTTAGCAGAGTGTGCTAAAGCAGTGAGTAAAACAAACTTAGGGAGGAGGCTTCATGTGATATTGTTTAAAGATGGTCATACCATGGATCCTTTAGCTATTTCAGTTGGAATTTTAGGACCCCTTTAGGTATAAAAGTAACTGTAAAAAAAAAAATCCTATAAAATATTTACATTTGGCCTTTACTACCATTGCCCTTAGAAACGCATTGAATAAGACATGCATAAATGGCAAAAAAAGACAGTCAAAAAATAAATAACAAGGAATAAGCTGTCTGTCCTATATCTAGGAGATATAAGAAAGCTCACAAATATTTGTTGTTTTAGACACATATTTAACTGCTTATTTTTGTTGGCTTAAAACTACCTCCAAACAGCTCTGTAATGCTGCCACTTTCCACCGCAGATGCGGAAGGGCGACATAGGCGGATGCAGTGGATTGGGACACAGCCCATGCAACTGAGATCTAGCTTAAAGACGCACTATGCAGAAATCGCACCGACATTTCCTGGTTGCTAAAATAGTAAGTTTGTTTAATTTCAGTTTATGTGAAAAAACAAACAAGTATAGTCTGGAGAATCATTGTACCATTTAAATGGCTGTGAAATACATTTTCCATAACCAAAAATCAAGTATTTTCAGCTGTTTGAAGCTGGTGTACAAAACCGAAAGTAAAAGACTCAAAAAAAAAAAACTGGAAGCATAGAAATACTTTAAGAATGGTGCCGGAGGGGATGACCAACTGATGACTAACTCCTAACCAACTGTGCTATTTTGTTATTTTTTTCACATTGTTTGTAACTTTGTTTTCTGGACATCAGAACAGCGATTACTCACCCCGAACTGGAAGAAGACTTTTTCTTTAACGAGTCTGACGCAAAAGATATCCTGCTTTCTTGGGAACGGGCCCAAATCCCCGTCATTTGCATGAAGAAAAGACGGAGAAAAAAGGGTCGGAGGTAAGGCTGCCTTAAGAGAATTTGTAGACGAGTGAGTAAACCTCCAATACCATCTGTTCTATTGGCCAACGTGCAATCATTGGGAAAAAAAATGGATGATATACGATCAAGACTATCCTACCAAAGCAATGTTTCACGAGTCGTGGCTGAACAACAACACGGATAATATAGAGCTGGCAGGATTTTCCATGTATCGGCAGAACAGAGAAGCTACGTCTGGCAAGACGCGGGGCGGGGGTGTGTGTCTATTTGTCAACAGCTGGTGCACGATGTCTAATATTAAAGAAGTCTCAAGGTATTGCTCGCCTGAGGTAGAGTACCTTATGATAAGCTTTAGACCACACTATATACCAAGAGAGTTCTCATCTATATTATTTTTCGTAGCGGTCTATTTACCACCACTAACCGATGCTGGCACTAAGACAGCACTCAACCAGCTGTACAAGGCCATAAGCAAACAAGAAAATGCTCATCCAAAAGCGGCGCTCCTAGTGGCTGGGGACTTTAATGCAGGCAAACTTAAATCCGTTTTACCTAATTTCTACCAGCATGTCACATGTGCAACCAGAGGAGAAAAAAACAAAAACAACTCTAAACCACCTTTACGCCACACACAAAGATGCATACAAAGCTCTCCCTCGCCCTCCATTTGGCAAATATGACCATAATTCTATCCTCCTGATTCCTGCTTACAAGCAAAAACTAAAGCAGGAAGTACAAGTGACTCGCTCAGTACGGAAGTGGTCAGATGACGTGGATGTTACGCTACAGAACTGTTTTGCCCCAGGACTACCTGACATGATGACTCCTTGCTGTCCCCAGTCCACCTGGCCGTGCTGCTGCTCCAGTTTCAACTGACCTGAGCCCTAGGACCATGCCCCAGGACTACCTGGCATGATGACTCCTTGCTGTCCCCAGTCCACCTGGCCGTGCTGCTGCTCCAGTTTCAACTGTTCTGGCTTATTATTATTTGACCATGCTGGTCATTTATGAACATTTGAACATCTTGGCCATGTTCTGTTATAATCTCCACCCGGCACAGCCAGAAGAGGACTGGCCACCCCACATAGCCTGGTTCCTCTCTAGGTTTCTTACTAGGTTTTGGCCTTTCTAGGGAGTTTTTCCTAGCCACCGTGCTTCTACACCTGCATTGCTTGCTGTTTGGGGTTTTAGGCTGGGTTTCTGTACAGCACTTTGAGATATCAGCTGATGTATGAAGGGCTATATAAATCATTTTGATTTGATTTGATTTTGCTAGCACAGACTGGAAAATGGGATTCATCCAATGGCATTGAGGTGTATACCACCTCAGTCATCGGCTTCATCAATAAGCGCATCGACAACGACGTAGTCATCCCCACAGTGACCATACGTACATATCCCAACCAGAAGCCATGGATTACAAGCAACATCCGCATCGAGCTAAAGGCTGTTTATGTAATGCGGATGTTGCTTGTAATCCATGGCTTCTGGTTGGGATATGTACGTACGGTCACTGTGGGGACGACGTCGTCGATGCACTTATTGATGAAGCCGATGACTGCTAAGCCCTCAGACGAACCATCAAACAAGAAAAGCGTCAATACAGGATTAGGATTGAATCCTATTACACCGGCTCTGACACTCGTCGGATGTGGCAGGGCTTGAAAACTGTTACGGAGTACAAAGTGAAACCCAGCTGTGAGCTGCCAAGTGATGCGAGCCTACCAGACGAGCTAAATGCCTTTTATGCAACACTGAAGCATGCATGAGAGCACCAGCTGTTCCGGACGACTGTGTGATAGAGCTCTCGGTAGCCGATGTGCGCAAGACCTTTAAACAGGTCAACATTCACAAAGCCGTAAGGCCAGACGGATTACCAGGACGTGTACTCAAAGCCAACTGGCAAGTGTCTTCACTGACATTTTCAACCTTTACATGTTTCAAGCATACCACCATAGTCCCTGTGCCCAAGAAAGCAAAGGTAACCTGCCTAAATTATTACCTCCCCGTAGCACTCACATCTGTAGCCATGAAGTGCTTTGAAAATCTGGTCATGGCTCACATCAACACCATCATCCCAGATACACTAGACCTACTCCAATTTGCATACCGCCCCAACATATCCACAGATGATGCAATCTCTATTGCCCTCCACACTGCCCTTTCCCACCTGGACAAAAGGAACACCTATGTGGGAATGCTGTTCAAGGACTACAGCTCAGCGTTCAACACCATTGAGCCCACTAAGCTAAGGACCCTGGGACTAAACACCTCCCTCTGCAACTGGATCCTGGACTTTCTGACGGGCCGTCCGCAGGTGGTAAGGGTAGGCAACAACACGTCTGCCACGCTGATCCTCAACACAGGAGCCCCTCAGGGGTGAATGCTTAGTCCCCTCCTGTACTCACTGTTCACCCATGACTGAGTGGCCAAACACGACTCCAACACCATCATTACGTTTGCTGACGACAACAGTGGTAGGCCTGATTAGCGACAACGATGAGACAGCCTATAGGGAGGAGGTCAGAGACCTGGCAGTGTGGTGCCAGGACAACAACCTCTCCCTCAATTTGAGCAAGACAAAGGAGTGATCGTGGACTACAGGAAAAGGCGGGCAGAACAGGCTCCCATTAACATCGACGGGGCTTTAGTGGACCGGGTCGAGAGTTTCAAGTTCCTTGGTGTCTACATCACCAACAGACTATCATGGTCCAAACACACCAAGACAGTCGAAGAGGGCACTATACCTTTTCCACCTCAGGAGACTGAAAATATTTGGCATGGGTCCCCAGATCCTCAAAGTTTTGCATCTGCACCATCGAGAGCATCCTGACAGGTTGCATCACCGTCTGGTATGGCAACTGCTCAGCATCTGACCGTAAGGCAGTGGTAGTGGCTTCCTGCCATCCAGGACCTATATACTAGGCGGTGTCAGAGGAAAGCCCAAAAATTGTCAAAGACTCTAGTCACCCAAGTCATAGACTGTTCTCTCTGATACCGCACAGCAAGGGGTACCGGAGTACCAAGTCTAGGACCAAATGGCTCTTTAACAGCTTCTTGACACCAAGCCATAAGACTGCTGAACAATTAATAAAATGGCCACCCGGACTATTGACATTGACACCCCCCCCCATTTGCGGCTACTCAATGTTTATTATCTATGCATAGTCACTTTACCTTTACCTACATGTACAAATTACCTCGACTAACCTGTACCTCCTGTATATAGTCTTGTTATTTAAATTGTGTAACTTTTTTCATAAAAAAAAAAAAACTACTTTACCAACATTTGGTAAATATTTTCTTAACTCTTCCTTTAACTGCATTGTTGGTCAAGGGCTTGTAAGTAAGCATTTGACGGTAATGGTTGTAGTTGTTGTAGTCAGCGCATGTGACAAATAAAGTTTGATTTGATTTGAAATAGCGCACATAGAACAGATCTACCGTTTCTTAGACTTGTTTTCAACGAGTGACAGATCTACCACTCAAATTTCTATGTAACTTTTTCGGGGGTCGCCCAAAAAGTTACATATTGCAGCTTTTAAACTGATGGATTTCGATCAGTATTTTTGTATTATGTTCATTAAGTTGATGCACGGGTGCGTCAATAGACTTAAGGATTAATGCCCTACTCATCAGTGAAAAGCAATGGTGTATTGATTAGCATTTAGCCATACAATAACTACTGGGTGTAAGATACTGTATATTGCTTATTTACTACTACCATCTATTTTCTTTGTAGAATTGTGTTGGGGGTTGCTTACATCCAGTTCAATTTTGGCTTCTTGTAGTCTCTCATGGTCTGCGCAATCCACCAGGTAGACTATACCATTTATAGCTGGGAGGTAGTTCTTCCAGATTCTTCTGGCTGTGAGTGATAATCAAAGCAGTTTAATTGATCGCAAGTGACTTGTCACTGCCACTTAAGCCTTAGTATCACATGAAGATTTCAAGACTTAACCATAAGTTAACCAAGTTTGAGTTCTAATGTGTACCTTGTGTGTGACCACCAAGATCAAATGTTATGAATGTCATCCCAGCAATGGTTAACTCTTCTGATGCTGTGGGACAGAGGCAGAAAATAGACTACTTTAGGAACACCAGACAAAGGTCATTCAATAAGAGCACTTAAAAGAGAACGATGGACAGCCATAGGTAAGTAAGCAAAAGGTGTCTGAACCTCCTTTGCCTTACTGGGATGTAGGGTTGGCACATGCTGTCCCAGTCGGTCATCTCTGAGCATGTGCAGTAGTGTTGTTTTCCCAGCATTGTCCAAACCAAGGAACACCAGCTTCCCAGACTTCTTATACAAACCTGGAGGGAGATACAAGTGAAGAGACAGTCTATTTACCATCAAATTTAATGTAGGAAAATATGATGCTGACAATACGACATGGGATTGAATAGCTGATTTGACCATAATATGATTAGGTTAGGAATGTGCTTGAGAAAGAAAACACAGTTATTGGTACAGCATGAGTCAAACGCTACAGATACACTCAGAAATAAAGTTGATCTTTCTTCAGTAGTTAGTTTGAATGATTGAATGGTTGAAGTTTTATTATAAACTGGGTGGTTCGAGCCCTGAATGCTGATTGGCTGACAGCAGTGGTATATGAGACTGTATACCGTGGGTATAACAAAACATGTATTTTTACTGCTCTAATTAAGTTGGTAACCAGTTTATAATAGCAATAAGGCACCTCAGGGCTTTGTGATTTATGGCCAATATACTACGGCTAAGAGTTGAATCTAGGCACTCCCCGTTGCGTCATGCATAAGAACAGCCCTTAGCCGTGGTATATTGGCCAAATACCACATTTCCTCTAGGCTTATAGCTTAAATGCACTGTACCTAGTAACTGCAGCACACCACTGAGGCCTCTGTAGATCCAGTTAAATATAAACGACATGTCTGTTATCTTCACCTGAAACAGAAAGGTTAAATAACAAACAGTCACTTACAGTGTTAATGAAAATCCTGACGGTACTTAACTCTTAACTATACTCAGCTTCATTCATTAGAGGACAGACAAGGGCCAACTACAACTCTGCCACGCAAGAGAAAGTTAGACATATTGCCTCTACACATTGCTTCTGGCTCTACCCATATACTACACATTTTATTTGTGAAAGAGCAAGTAAAGTGCCAAGTTTCCCAGACATTTTCCATATGCACCGAATTTGTCAAATTTTGTGCACAAATTTGTTTACATTTCTCCTTTGCCAAGATAATCCAGCCACCTGACAGGTGTGGTATATCAAGAAGCTGATTAAACAGCATGATCATTACACAGGTGAACCTAGTGCTGGGGCCACTAAAATGTGCAGTTGACACACAACACAATGCCACAGATGTCTCAAGTTTTGAGGGACCGTGCAATTGGCATGCTGTAGGAATGTCCACCAGAACTGTTGCCAGATATAGAAATTAACATTGAATTATCATAAGCCGCCTCCAACATCGTTTTAGAGAATTTGGCAGTACCTCCAACTGGCCTTATAACCGCAGACCACATGTAACCATGCCAGCCCAACACAATTGGCCATTTGAATGCACAGAGATACTGTGACGAGATCCTAGAGGCCCATTGTCACGCCGTTCAGCCGCTGACATCAACTCATGTTTCAGCATGATAATGCACGGCCCCATGTCGCAAGGATCTGTACACAATTTCTGGAAACTTTAAAATGTCCCAGTTCTTCCATGGCCTGCATACTCACCATACATGTCACCCATTGAGCATGTTTGGGATGCTCTGGATTGCTGTGTACAACAATGTGTTCCAGTTCCCGTCAATATTCAGCAACTTTGAACAGCCATTGAAAAGTAGTGGGACAACATTCCACAGAACACAATCAATAGCCTGATCAACTCTACGTGAAGGAGATGTGTCGCGCTGCATGAGGCAAATGGTGGTCACACCAGATACTGACTGGTTTAATGATCCATGCCCACATTTTTTTTTTATCAACAGATGCATATCTGCATTCCCAGTCATGTGAAATCCATAGATTAGGGCCTAATGAATGTATTTCAATTGACTGATTTCCTGAACTGTAACTCCGTAAAATATTTGAAATTGTTGCATGTTGCATTTATATTTTCGTTCAGTGAAATCAAACAGTCACCATAATTTGCAAATAAATTCATTAAAAATCCTACAATGTGATTTTCTGGATTTTTTTTGCCTCATTTTGTCTGTCATAGTTGAAGTGTACCTATGATGAAAATCACAGGCCCCTCATCTTGTTAAGTGGGAGAACTTGCACAATTGGTGGCTGACTAAATACATTTTTGCCCCACTGTATATAACCTCCAATAGAGCCCCACAGTGGAGGTGTCATAATACCCATAAAACCTAGCGGTCAAACAAGGACATGGTTCCAATCATTTTTCCACCATTAATTTATTCATTTTAGAAACACTTAAAATAAGTGCTGTTTCCTTGTAGGTTAACCCTAGCATGACGTTTTGATAACCATATAAATCGCTCTAGAACAAGGTTGCTTTTATCAATATTAGAGGTTGACCGATTATGATCTTTCAATACCGATACCAATTATTGGAGGACCAAAAAAAGCCGATACCGATTAATCGGTATATATATATCTATATATATAGACATCTTTGTAATAATGACAATTACAACAATACTGAATGAACACTTATTTTAACTTAATATAATACACAAATAAAATCTATTTAGCCTCAAATAAATAATGAAACATGTTCAATTTGGTGTAAATAATGCAAAAACACAGTGTTGGAGAAGTAAGTAAAAGTGCAATATGTGCCATGTAAGAAAGCTAACGTTTAAGTTCCTTGCTCAGAACATGAGAACATATGAAAGCTGGTGGTTCCTTTTAACATGAGTCTTCAATATTCTCTGTTAAGTTTTAGGTTGTAGTTATTATAGGAATTATAGGACTATTTCTCTCTCTACCAATTGTATTTAATATACCTTTGACTATTGGATGTTCTTATAGGCACTATAGTATTGCCAACCTAATCATGGGAGTTAATAGGCTTGAAGTCATAAACAGCGCTGTGCTTCAAGCATTGCGAAGAGCTGCTGGCAAACACAGGAAAGTGCTGTTTGAATGAATGCTTACGAGCCTGCTGCTGCCTACCACCGCTCAGTCAGACTGCTCTATGAAATATCAAATCATAGACTTAATTATAATATAATTAACAAACAGAAATACGAGCCTTTGGTCATTAATATGGTAAAATCCGGAAACTATCATTTCGAAAACAAAATGTTTATTCTTTCAGTGAAATATGGAACCGTTTTGGATTTTATCAAATGGGTGGCAACCCTAAGTCTAAATATTGCTGTTACATTGCACAACCTTCAATGTTATGTCATAATTATATAAAATTCTGGCAAATGAATTACGGTCTTTGTTAGGAATAAATGGTCTTCACACAGTTCGCAACGAGCCTGGCAGCCCAAACTGCTGCATATACCCTGACTCTGCTTGCACTGAACGCAAGAGAAGTGACACAATTTCCCTAGTTAATATCGTCTGCTAACATGGATTTCTTTTAACTAAATATGCAGGTTAAAAAAATATACTTGTGTATTGATTTTAAGAAAAGCATTGATGTTTATGGTTAGGTACATTGGTGCAACGATTGTGCTTTTTTGCAAATGCGCTTTTGTTAAATCATCACCCGTTTGGCGGAGTAGGCTGTGATTCGATGATAAATTAACAGGCACCGCATTGATTATATGCAACACAGGACAAGCTAGTTAAACTAGTAATATCAACAACCATGTGTAGTTAACTAGTGATTATGTTAAGATTGATTGTTTTTTATAAGATAAGTTTAATGCTAGCTAGCACATTACCGTGGCTCCTTGCTGCACTCGCGTAACAGGTGGTTAGTCTGCCACACAGTCTCCTCGTGGATTGCAATGTAATCGGCCATAATCGGTGCCCAAAAATGCCGATTACCAATTGTTATGAAAACTTGAAATCGGCCCTAATTCATCGGCCATGACCTCTAATCAATATATTCAGCTATTTACTCAGATTCTAAAATGCTAATTAGCATCAAAGTAGACATCATGCAAGACTACAAATCTGCAGCTCCTGCACTTCATCTCTAGCTGACACCTTTGCTAGCAGGTAGTGTCAATTTAAAACTTGCACAAGACAGCTCACAGAATTGTCAATTTAAAGAAATGTAGCCAATTTATTAATTGCTAAATGTAGCTAACATTAGATAGTTAATCCAGAGATTTTTACATTTGCCTCGATTTGGTTTGCTCATCCAGATCATCATGGCATTTGTAGTTCTTTATGATAGCCACATTAGCATTTCATTTTTGGGGTGGCAAATACAGGTGAAGATATTGTTAAGTCACCTTGTCCTAGAGAGATTTGCACGTATATCAAAACGTCATGCCAGGGTAAGCCTACACAAAACACAGACCTTATTTTATGGTGGAAAAAACAATTGAAACCATTTCTCTGTTTGACCACTAGGTGTCATGGGTATTACAACCAATGTTCCCACTAATTGTTTGGGCACTGAGCAGACTTCAGGTCTGATGAGAGCAAATTTCAATGACTTGTGAAATTTCTGTGCAACTTCCAGTGTGCGTTTACTGTGACCACTGAGGCTGTACCCACTTTAAGTTAGTTTTAAGTGGCCATGTAGGCCACTGTGGCTATTTGATCATAATGTACACCTACCATCAAAAAACAATGGAGAAAATGCATCCCATTACATTTTAACATGGAAATAGCTGTTCTACCATTCAGCCTAGAGTAGCAGCCAATGTGTGGTGTTCAATGTAGGCCTATATACCATGAGACTTTAAGAAAAAAAACACTTTACAAAATAAAATTCATTATTATTCCCATACTAATATTACAGATTATTAGACTAATTATATTGGCAAATTATATTTGACTTGCTTTTCAAAGAGGTCTAGAAATGTAAACGTTTTGTGCTCTTGTAGGAAGCAATCACAGCCCTATTGCTGACTACAAATGATCTTTCACTGGGCTAATATCTCACTAACTAGCAGAGGATATGAACAAAATGTGCAGACGTGGCTATGTGGCTACATACATCACTTTGATCTCAAATCAAGCTAATTTACTCACGACCGCTCATTCTGTAAACACAGTCTGTGTAGAGTAAGGGCTGTGTAGTGCATGTCAACTCAATAGAATCCTACTCCGATGCGTTCTGCCAACAACAAAATCTCTTGCATAGTTGTATGTTGCATTGATTCGATCACAATTGCCACAGTAAAGGGAAACATTGATAGTGTTTACAGGGAAAAATCTAGAACAGAGGACACCAACCTTTTCTGAGTCAAGATCACTGAGTCAAAATGCAAGCCTCGATCTACCATTAAGATTTTGTTTAACATGACTTAAAAAAAAAAAAGCCTATGCAACACGTAACCAATTTAAAACAGTACTGTAACAATGAAGTTTGTGCTGTAAGCTATAGGCCCAATACATTATCACTGCATATTGGCTTTGCTTTAATTTCCCGGCCAATGCATTGTTGTTCTTGACCAATCTTTTAAAATTATATTTCAACATTTGAGGTAGGCTATATGATCACACCATTAACAGATCTGTTGTTGTATTACTTGTGAAGCACAGCTGAGTGAGTGTAACAGATAGGAAATACAAGTTTTTGTAGGGTTTTCCTCAGATCAGCCTTGGGAGGTTGAGCAACAAACTGACCTGTGTCTCTGTTGCCGAACACATTTAACTTCATCACGGTATTTAGTAGTAGTGACTAGGGTTGCAAAGAATCGGAAACTTTCCAGTAAATTTCAGGAACAGTGAACCTATTATGTGAGATACACATAAGGAAATTCTAGGTCTTGTGGCATATTTTGGTTAAACTATCCCCCAATTCAATGGAATTGCAACCCTCTGCATGCACAGTGCATTCTTCCATCACATGTACAGCTGATTCTCAAGGTCTTGCACACTAATGAGATGCTTTGAGGCCACACTACTACACTGTCTGAGCCAATGACTACATGCTTTCTGGTAAGTTTTGATTACAATACTGTGTGGGGTGAATATACAGTATTGTATATGGCATACATCACTTTTTATTAACTAGTAAATAGCAGCCTACAGCAAAGTGTGTTTAAATCATTTCTAACTTGTTAACATTTTCTGCTAGTTAGTTTTTGCTACCATGTGGGTTTTTAGCTTGCTTGAGCCTGCTAACTGAGTGTTAATTCACCTGTTTCCATACATGTTTCATTTTAAAATATGTATCTTACAAAGGAGTTGTTTAATCTAACTGCTTAAGTATTTATCTGTACATGGAATTGTATTTGTTTTTTTTAAACTATTTTTACATGAAAATGCCACATGCACTATCTGATGTGGGAGACATTTCACTGCAGCTAATGTAGAAGGAAAAGCTGTGTACATTTGAAAATATTGTGCCAAATCCCTCTATTCGAGGTGAAAATTATGAATCAGACACCTTATCGATAGCAACAGCTCATGGTCCTCCTGGAATCAGAATTTATTTTGACACAATGGAGGAACGTAGTCAGAGAAATGCTGATGAATGTCTTGCTCAAGCTGTGTATGCAACTGGTTCACCTCAGATGCTCACAGGCTATGTGTATTGGAAGAGATTTCGGAATGTTCTCTGCCAAGCATACACCCCTCCAACCAGACATGCTTTATCTACTCATTTGCTGGATGCAAAGTTCAACAGAGTTCAAGTGAAGGTCAAGCAAATCATAGAGAAAGCAGACTGTATTGCAATCATCTCTGATGGGTGGTCGAATGTTCGTGGGCAAGGAATAATTAACTACATCTCCACCCCTCAACCAGTATTCTACAAGAGCACAGACACAAGGGACAACAGACACACGGGTCTCTCTACATTGCAGATGAGCTGAAGGCAGTCATCAATGACCTTGGACCACAGAAGGTATTTGCACTGGTGACAGACAATGCTGCAAACATGTTGGCAGCTTGGTCTAAAGTGGAGGAGTCCTGCCCTCACATCACATCCATTGGCTGTGCTGCTCATGCATTAAATCTGCTCCTCAAGGACATCATGGCACTGAAAACAATGGATACAGTCTACAGGAGAGCCAAGGAAATTGTTAGGTATGTGAAGGGTCGTCAAGTTATTGCTGCAATCTACCTCACCAAGCAAAGTGAGAAGAATAAGAGCACCACATTGAAGCTGCCCAGCAACACCCGTTGGGGTGGTGTCATCATGTTTGACAGTCTCCTTGAGGGGAAGAAGTCTCTCCAAGAAATGGCCATATCACAGTCTGCCGATATGGACAGCCCCATCAAGAGGATCCTCCTGGGTTATTTATTTTGGGAGAGTGGTAAGCAGCCTGAAACTCCTGAACCCTATAGCAGTAGCCATTGCACGGATTGAGGGAGACAACGCCATCCTGTTGGATGTTGGAGGTTGGAAAGTGACAGTGAAGATGGGGCATCAGAGTCTGATGTTCAAGAGGTGGACATTGAGGAGGTCTAGGGAGAAGTAATGGAAGCCTGAGAGGAAGACAACCAAAGCTTTAGGTTCTAGACTATCATTTTACAGATGTATGTTGAAAACGTTTTTGGGAGATGCGATGGATCATTGGGGATCATTCAATATTCCCGATCTTTTGTTGTTCAGTGAAATCCTCCCATGTGAAGAGTCAACTCATTTAATTAAAGTTCAATTTGTAACTAATTTTTTTTTTTTTTTTCTATTGATAGGATTTAATAATTTGCAATTATGTCTAGTTATGATAAGGTAAAAGTTGTATGTTTCTGTCTCCATATGATATGGTAAATATATCCAATGCAAAACAACATCTACATTTAAATGGTATTAATATTAATTTGCATATTCCCACGTAAAGTTTCCACCTCTGAATATTCCCCAAAATGTGCAACCTTAGTAGTGGCACTTTTCCTAATAGTATAGGGTGAAAAAAATACAAATAACTCACTGTATGCAGTCCCTCAGATTACATGGTTAATAGCATGGAGCATCCACCCGCAATACATCCCAATACCTATGACAGGTTAGACCCCTTACCCCAAGGCAGTAGTAATATAAAGATAGTTATGCTTTAAAATAATGAGACTATATTACCAGTTTTAAGGAAACACAACTGGCAAAATAGCACAGAATGACCTACGGTAACCTACCTCACGTGCAAGGTTAGCCTAGCTTGAAGACACTACATCAGATATCCCAATAACAAACTAAAATAACGAATGACACCCATTACTGTGTTCATGGGGTCTGTATGAGGTCTAATAGAAGTAACAAACTCACCCCATTCCTTACAAATGTGCGCAACTGCAACATTCAAACGAGGCTACAAAGAAAACTAATGGGACTGTAGAGACTGTGTTGACTTCAAAATCGGGGGTGTGAACTATGTTTCTATTCAAGTGTTGATTGACATGGTAATTGCTCTATAGTATTGGAGAAAAGTTTAAAAAACAGGCCCTCCTTTACATCGTGGCGTGTCATGTCGTAACGTACAGCATGCATAAAGCAACTATATCTGTCTTACAATTTCTCTCCACCAGGTGTAGCACTTCTCTCATCCTTTTGAAACAAGAAATGGGCAGTGACGGGGTAAGGGTGGAATACCTAGTAATTTTTTGAGTCATCTTCATTCTCAAAGCCGCTGTTTACTTCTAAGATCACTTTAGCACCGCCCTAAAAACCCGATTCGAATTCGATACAAACCTTCAAATAGGTATGTAATGACACATATAAACTCTTTATAGTGTTTTATTTAAATTTTAGAGCCGATAAGTTGGACAGATCGAGTGAAAAAAAGCTATTTTCCCACACGACATCTCCTTCTCACCATCACGCATTAGTTTCGCTTCCCCACCCGCCATTTTCAATTTGCCTGCTTGAATTATGCAGAAACGGGCAGCGTTTAGGTCATGTCATTTATTGTGTTGGAAAGGGGAGAAGTTGTGCTTTACAATGGTATTGACATTACAGTTGATCTTGAGTTTTTGGGGCGCTAAAATAAGGGCAATTGTACAGACCAAGGCGATGTACGAGTATACGTACGTCTGCAACGTTGCCACGGTAATATTATTCTCCTTTGAATGGCTAATTCGGCCTAAATGTTCAGTATTAGGTGTCCCTCCTTATCCTTGCACTAACGTTACTATGTAATGTCAAACAACTGAAAAGTCCCCAACTTTAGATTTCCTCTTCTTTCAGGTCATAAACAGAAAGTTCAATTACTTCCAGGGAATATTTTAGAACTAACGTTAAATCACTTCAACTCACGGTAACAATTATTTGATGTCCATCACTCTGGTGGGTAACGTTAGACAGCTAGCATCACTCTGAAGGAAAAGACAGTCACTCGGTGGTATGGAACAATCCTCTTCCAGAACTAGCACGTCCTCTTTCTCCAACGATACTCAGACGTAAGTTACTTTCTGAATTCGGCTCCTCTCTACTCGTTATCGTTCTTTCTCTCCTTCTTTTACAACACACTTGCCTGCGCACTCCCTCGCGCCATCTCTCCCGGGGACCTTTTTAGAACAGGTGTTGTGCCGAAAATCACCCCCTGTCAGAATTGTCCCCCCTTCGCGATCTTCATTGCTGCTTGCTTGCGAGTTGAGACTTCTGCTCTCCACTCCGTTGTAAATTTAGCCTACATTTCACTGATCTTAATAGCAGAACGCATTTTTGTCTGCAGTTTTCGGTTTGGCTATTTGTTTCAAGTGTATGTGGCGGTTCTAGCTTGTATGGCGCCCTGGGCGCGAACCCCCTCCTCAGCGCCCACCCCTCCCATTTCAGCGCCCGCCCGAACCCCCCCTTCAGCGCCCACCCCTCCCATTTCAGCGCCCGCCCGAACCCCCCCTTCAGCGCCCTCCCGAACCCCCCCTTCAGCGCCCTCCCACCCGAACCCCAACTTCAGCGCCCTCCCACCCGAACCCCAACTTCAGCGCCCTCCCGCCCGAACCGCCCCTTCAGCGCCCGCCCCCGGTGTACAAGATGCTGCGCTGGACAGCTGCCCATGTCGCCAGTACCTAAATCCGCTACTGATTTGTATTAGTCTATAAATAAATCTCTTTGCCAAAATTCGTCATCTCTCCCATGTCTTATTCGACAAGTATTTTTGAAAGTGTAAGATAATTCAGCCATAGTTGTTCTGAAATGTTTATTGCTTGTCAACATTTTACTCCATGTTTAAGATAACACACATACATTCATTATTCATGTCGGTTGCCTATCCGGAGGTGAAGTTTGTTCTATAGAAAATATTTGACTCTAGCCACATAATTAAGGAAATTAGAAGGGGGGGGGGGGGGATTCTGGCAGGGGGGAGATTTTCGGCACAACACTGGCAGTGATGTCACCTGGCTCACAGTAGTCTTGGAAAGCCATATTCCTAGACTCCACCACATGAGCATACATTTAAATAATTTATTTTTTTCTGGGCTGATGGTGCCTACATATCTGAAGGTCAGTCTGCCTCTCAACATCCCTCCACTCTCCCTTTCCTCCACTGACACTGACCAAAAAGGGCCACCATCTTCCAGCTGATGGTGAAACTCGAGTCACATGGCATTATTTCTGCCACATGCACAAATTCATGTTACTCCTATGAAAGAAAGTGAGATATTCCTTGACATAAACTCCCCAAGCCACTAATAATAACACAAGCCACTTTCCTACACACTCATTGCTGCTGCAGTGCAACGCTGAGTGGAAATAGGAAGAACACACATTTTATGGCTTATAAAAGTGTTGACAGTGCTGAGTAAGAACTTAAACATGAGCTCACTAATAAAAACAGCATCTCTTTGCTGTATTTGTTGACAGTCTCTGCATTGTGCATGGTGATCTTAGGCTTGTGTGCAGCTTCTCAGCCATGGAAACTCATTTCATGAAGCTCCTGAGGAACAGTTTGTGTCCAGAGGCAGTTTGGAACTCTGTAGTGAGTGTTGCAATGACTGACAATTTTTACATGCTTCAGCACTCAGTGGTCCCATTCTGTGAGTTTGTGTGGCCTACCACTTTGTGGCTGTGTTTGTCTATGGAGATTGTATGGTGGTGTGCTCAATTTTATACACCTGTCAGCAACAAATGTGGCTGAAATAGCCTAATCCACTAATTTGATGGTGTCCACATACATTTGTATATATAGTGCAGGTAGACAACTGTCACCCATTCACACTAACCAGGAGCTGGGTTACTGATCATAGCAGTCAGACTGTCTATAAAAATAGTCCAGTAAGAACAAATTGTGGCTACAGATGACATTTGATACCTCTGGGGCAGCCATGACTGACTGATACACACGTCACATTCTTGATAGTGTCTACTAACTTGCTGTGTGAATATCATGACAGTGACCTTAAGGAATGCAACAACTAATTCTAGAGTTTACCTATATCTGCCCGGCTATGATTAAACGCAAGGTTGTTGGAGTACGATTTGTTATTGACTATAGATATACAATGGACAATATAATATAGCTATAGGCCTACTGTTGTTGACACCATAGAGTAATCCAGTCTGGAAGCAGGTGACTGTAAATTTGCAACATCAGCGTTGCTAGAATAAACATCAGTGTAAACAAGAAACAAGCCGAGGCAGAAAAGGTCGCAAATCAACCCACTCCAATTGATCAAACTCAAAACATACTGGTCTGATAAACAAGTGTGTAACGTTGATTTTCATGGAACTGATGGCAAAAAAATTATCATTTACCTTGTGTCCGTGGCTCCAACACGTCCCGTTACTTTTGGTCAAGGCTTTTTTTCCGTGAATGACTGGTCCAAAAATAATTTGAGTTTACCGGAACTGCGTAACAACTGCTATTGGGACAGGCGTCTCGTAAAATTACGATCCCATACCTTTATAATTTGATTTTCTAAGACAAGTTACTCAGAATCTCACATCAAAACACAGTTTATATATTTTTCAAATCTAAAAATACACGAATGGCAATTTATAGTCGCACCACTATGTAGAGAATGTTCCATAGGGCGGCGCACAACTGCCCCAG
Source organism: Oncorhynchus kisutch (assembly GCF_002021735.2). NCBI lineage: Eukaryota > Metazoa > Chordata > Actinopteri > Salmoniformes > Salmonidae > Oncorhynchus > Oncorhynchus kisutch. The sequence goes on from NC_034184.2 coordinate 27,598,471, forward strand.
CGTCGTCCGGGTTAGGGGAGGATTTGGCCGTCATTGTAAATAAGAATTTGTTCTTAACTGACTTGCCTAGTTAAATAAAGGTTTAAAAAATAAACTGACAATTCCTGAGCGCCTTGGTATAGAAAATGGCCGCTAGATGGCAGTAGAACACAACATACAAGCAAAGGGTAACCAAATCAGCCCTCATCTAAATGTCAGCTGGGTAACAGAGTACAACTTCCTACAAAATAATGTCAGACAAAATCAAATTGAAAGTTTTTACATTATCCAACAAAACGATCATAGTATTTTTGTTTTACAGATAAAGCTTTATTAAATTAATTACGATCCCATACAGTACATGAGTTGCTAGCTATAGGAAGCACACTACCAGTACTATCTCCTCGACAGCACATCTCCAATGAGACGTTTGTTAAATAACAGTAACAACACATTTCCTCAGACATTATTTCACTCTTCTTGCCCCATCTTCTCTTATCTTCAGAGTATGGAGAAGAGTCTATTCTTTCGCAGCCACACCCCTAACTGTCGTTAAGTCTATGATCTTCAAGTACACTTGCTAAACAGGTGAGACACTGGTCCATTGAGTCTTCATCTTAAAGTTACTCCTTCTCATAGTAGAACCATTTATCCACTGGAAATAGAAAATCACATGATTAGATGTGTACAGAGTAAGTCAAGTTTTTCTTGCAACCTTTCGGTTACTAGTCCAACGCTCTAACCACTAGGCTACCCTGCCACCCCAGTGAATTCACATGAATCCATTGGGTCAATTCCATTTCAATTCAAGAAGTAAACTGAAATTCTAATATTCCCCACTGACGAAAAATGTCATTGGAATCTTAGCTTACTTCCTGAATAGCAATGGAATTGACCGTCATAAAATAAAATGTGTGTACAACCATGCAGTCCTTTCCTATCATTCCAGGTTGGTCATAAAGTGACCATAAAGAGTTGAAGGTTTCCAATATGTCAAATAAATATCAGAGTCAAGGCAGGATCCAATACGTAAATATATGATCATAGCAAGGATCATTATTAACTATGGGAGTTATTTCATTTTTGTTGATTCATTTAGATCTGTTTTTATTATATGTTCAAGCAAATAGGCAGAATTAACCAAATAACAATTGCATTATCAGCGCCCATCCAACACATTTTCACAATATTCAATAAAACAAAGTAGATTCATAGTAAACGTTTCACAATCTTGAGGTAAAAATTATTTTAAAGAGACTTACCTGAGCAGGGGATAGGATCTTCGGTTCCACAAGGGGTTGTCTAAAAAAAAATACAAAAACATAAATAAAATACACATATTTGGATGGTCTGATTGAGCAATTTATAAATGTATATGCTAGACATGTTTGACCACAGCAGAGGCATGTAGGAGCACAGCACATAAAGGAGACAGGTCTGACCCGAACCTGAAGTTCTAGAAACTAGCCATAGAGAAGCAGACGGTACTGACCCCTTCTATGACAGCCTTGGCCTCGTCCGTGGAGCAGCAGAAGGGGCTGTCGCCAGCCGACACACACGTGTTTTTACTGCAGGATTGGAGAAAAAGGTCACATTAGTCAGGTATTCATTCATTTTGTATTCAGATTCAAACAAGTTCTTGCTTGTTGCTATAGTTCTTCAGAAGTCTAATTTCACAAATTAAGTGGCGGGGCTTACATGTTGGAATTACAGATTGGGCCTTTAAAGATTTATCTCATTTACAGTAATGATTTTAACATGATGGGACTGTAACAAATGCCAGTTTTAGAGGTATTTTAAATCGTGTATGCTCTCCTCACCAGTTGAGTCCTCCAGAGTTGGTCTTCTGTGAGATAAGTGCCTTCCAGAAGCCATGGGTGCTCTTGATTGTCTCAATGGCAAATTCCTGAGAAGGGGAAACACAGAGCTGAGGTTGTTGTAGGGCAAGGAAACATCCAGTTTGGGGTGGTTTTCCGGACACAGATAAAGCCTACTCCTGGAAAATGCAAACTCAATGGAGAATCCCAAATGTGAGTGCATTTTAGTCCAGGATAGTCTTCATCTATGTCCGTGAAACCAGCACTTCGCATTTCTGTATTTTAGCTGAACCGACCACTTTAAAACAAGCCTGTATTGAACTTCATTGGACACTGTATATTGTAAAAAGGTTCTCTCATCCTCAGGGACATACTATGTTGCAACAGGATAATACAACCCTATGGGTCTTGCTAAAAAAATGTCAGTTCTTGTGCAACAAACTGAATTTGCCTCTATCTGGCGAACGCAATCTAGCCTTGGTACCGGACTTTACTTGCATTCAACAACGCAACATTTAACAAGGCTATTGCAGACAGACTGACATTCAGGCTAAACAACTATCCATGAACAGTTGAAGTCAGAAGTTTACATACACTTAGGTTGGAGTCATTACAACTAGTTTTTCAACCACTACACAACATTCTTGTTAACAAAACATTAGTTTTGGCAAGTCGGTTAGGACATCTACTTTGTATGACAAGTCATTTTTACAACAATTGTTAACAGACAGAGTATTTAACTTATATCACAATTCCAGTGGGTCAGAAGTTTACATACACTAAGTTGACTGTGCCTTTAAACAGCTTGGAAAATTCCAGAAAAAGATGTCATGGTTTTAGAAGCTGCTGATAGGCTAATTGACATAATTTGAGTCAATTGGATGTGTACCTGTGGATGTATTTCAAGGCCTACCTTCAAACTCAGTGCCTCTTTGCTTGAAATCATGGGAAAATCAAAAGAAATCAGCCAAGACCTCAGAAAATAAATTGTAGACCTCCACAAGTCTGATTAATCCTTGGGAGCCATTTCCAAACGCCTGAAGGTACCACTTTCATCTGTACAAAACAATAGTACGTAAGTATAAACACCATGGGACCACGCAGCCATCATACCGCTCAGGAAGGAGACGCGTTATGTCTCCTAGAGATTAACGAACTTTGGTGCGAAAAGTGCAAATCAATCCCAGAATAGCAGCAAAGGACCTTGTGAAGATGCTGGAGGAAACAGGTACAAACGTATCTATATCTACAGTAAAATGAGTCCTATATCGACATAACCTAAAAGGCCGCTCAGTAAGGAAGAAGCGTACTGTTCCAAAACCGCCATAAAAAAGCCAGACTACAGTTTGCTACTGCACATGGGGACAAAGGTCGTACTTTTTGGAGAAATGTCCTCTGGTCTGATGAAACAAAAATAGAACAGTGTGGCCATAATGACCATCGTTATGTTTGGAGGAAAAAGGTGGTAGGCTTGCAAGCCAAAGAACACCATCCCAACCGGGGGTGGCATCATCATGTTGTGGGGGTGCTTTGCTGCAGGAGGGACTGGTGCACTTCACGAAATAGATGGCATCATGAGGGCGGAAAATTATGTGGATATATTGAAGCAACATCTAAAGACATTAGTCAGGAAGTTAAAGCTTGGTCGCAAATGGGTCTTCCAAATGGACAATGACGCCAAGCATACTTCCAAAATGGCATAAGGACAACAAAGTCAAGGTATTGGAGTGGCCATCACAAAGCCCTGACCTCAAGCCTATAGAAAAATTGTGGGCAAAACTGAAAAAGCGTGTGCGAGCAAGGAGGCCTACAAACCTGACTCAGTTACACCAGCTCTGTCAGGAGGAATGGGCCAAAATTCACCCAACTTATTATGGGAAGCTTGTGGAAGGCTACCCAAAATGTTTGTTAAACAATTTAACGGCAATGCTACCAAATACTAATTGAGTGTATGTAAACTTCTGACCCACTCGGAATGTTATGAAAGAAATAAAAGCTGAAATAAAATCTCTACTATTATTCTGACATTTCACATTCTCAAAATAAAGTGGTGATCCTAACTGACCCAAGACGGGGAATTTTTACTAGGAATAAATTTCAGGAATTGTGAAAAACTGAGTTTAAATCATTTGGCTATGGTGTATGTAAACTTCCCGACTTCAACTGTATCTAGATTGAAAAATCTGTTTTAGATGAGGGTGGATGCTGCAGAAGGTAAATAGATAAATGAAAAGTATGTTGATGAGGATGGATGTAGCTACTGTAACAAGGCTGTGATAACTTCAAGGCTACAATACCTTAACAAATACTACAGAAACAGGAGATGAGCCATTCTGGCTCGGGCCAAAAGTTTACAGAACACAAATTCCTGTGTATTGGGTACAAGATGGATACCTTGTCTTTGAACTCTCCGTTGAAGGCAAACTGGTTCTCTGGTTTCCCATCTGGTACCTTGTACCTCCTGAACCAGTCCACGGTGGCCTCCAAGTAACCTGGCTTCAGCCTCTGGATGTCACCGATGTCTGAGGTTCACAGGATAGGGTGACAGGTGAGGGAAAAGGAGTGGGGGGGAGACTTGTGGCAATAGGAGTAGACACACATGCACGCAGCCACACACCCACATTTGGGAAAACATAGATGCACTGCATTCTTCACTTGCAGATGACTGTGGCAATAGGAATACATACTTGGGGGGGGGGGGGGTTGTTCAATCACTGCATTCTTCACTTGCAGATGACTGTGGCAATAGGAATACATACTTGGGGGGGGATTGTTCAATCACTGCATTCTTCACTTGAGCAATCATATTCCAATACTACTATATGCAGTGACTTGGCTAAATGGGCACTATTAAGGAATGGCCTGTTATATTAGGGATTCTCTGTTTAGTCCACATCTAGCTCCTCCAATGCTTACTATTCAGGTCCTTAGCTTCAGGGTCCTCCACGTTGATGGCTATGACCTTCCAGTCCGTTTCCCCCTCGTCGATCATGGCCAAAACCCCCAGTACCTTCACCTTGATCACGTCCCCACGTGAACACACCTGGAGGAGGAGGCAGATTCATGATCAGTACAGCATAGAAAAGTAAGATATTGGTCACTTTCAATCATGGTCAGAAAGCAGATCACATGCTGAAGGAAAGTGCATTTCATCACGCAACCATAAACAAAGCTCATAACACAACATCTGTACAGGCAGCTGATGATGTAACAAACCCAGCTAAATTGGCGGGCATACTTTCTCGAAATTGGACACCTTGCTTAGGTGACGAAAAGCTGCTTTGAATGACACCTTAAGCATGTAGGAATGGCAGAGATTGAATGGAAGAAACAATATCAAGATCTTAAAAACGGCTCCAAAGGTTAATAGTAGTTAGAGGATAAAGTGCTGTACCTTGGTACCGATTTCACAGACGTCGATGGGGTCATTGTCACCACAGCAGTCAGTGTCTTCATCTTTGTGCCCGGGATCCTCCCAAGTCTACCGAGAAAGAGAAATACCACAGTCAAAAGAGATTGTGATATTTAGTTCATATGACAGAGAACTTGGCAATCATGGCCATTTCAACTCTAGGTGATCAATGAATTGAGTTGGACATGTAGCGTGGGTCTGCTTCTACAAACGTATTAGTCTGCATCGTAATGTTTGAATGCAGAAACAGTGACACACTACAAGGATTATGTTGGAATGCCAGAAGTCTTGTAAATGTACAGTCGCAAGCCTGTACTTGCACTTCAGACCATGTGCAGTTTGGTGACTGTCTGACCTGAGGTATTGCTCCATAGTTCCAGATGTAGCCTTTGTGGGGGAAAACATTGGCGACGTAACGCAGGTTCCCCTTCTTCACATCCTGCTTGATCGGGTTCAGGGGATCTTTGGTTGCAATCTGGAAGTAGAAAAGCCAAACATTATTGAATTATCTTTTGTGTCTTATTTTGCTTGACTAGCAAGAGAATCTTGTTTCTCACGTCTTTAAGTGCCTTTTGGCAAACTCCAAGCAGGCTGCCTTTTCCTGAGGAGTGGCTTCCGTCTGGTCACTCTACCATAAAGGCCTGATTGGTGGAGTGCTGCAGAGATGGTTGTCTCCCATCTCCACACAGGAACTCTAGAGCTCTGTCAGAGTGACCATCGGGTTCTTAGTCACCTCCCTGACTAAGACCCTTCTCCCCCGATTGCTCAGTTTGACCGGGCGGCCAGCTCTAGGAAGGTTTGGTGGTTCCAAACTTCTTCCATTTAAGAATGTTGGAGGCCACTGTGTTCTTGGGGACCTTTAATGCTGCAGAAATGTTTTGGTACCCTTCCCCAGATCTGTGCCTCGACACAATCCTGGATTAGAGATCTACGGACAATTCCTTCAACCTCATGGCTTGGTTTTTGCTCTGACATACACTGTCAACTGTGGGACCTTATATACAGGTGTGTGCCTTTCCAAATCGTGTCCAATCAATTGAATTTACCACAGGTGGACTCTAATCAAGTGGTAGAAAGATCTCAAGGATGATCATTGGAAACAGGATGCACCGGAGATCAATTTCGAGTCTCATAGCAAAGAGTCTGAATACTTATGTAAATAAGGTATGTTTTTTCTTTTTAATACATTTGCAAAACATTCAAAAAACCTGTTTTCACATTGTCATTATGGGGTATTGTGTGTAGATTGATGAGGAAAAATATTTGATCAATATTAGAATAAGGCTGTATACTTTCTGAAGACACAATGTATTGTTTTTAACTGGCTAATAAAATCAATCAAGGTGAACCTACCTCCATCTTTGCATTTGTCCATCTTGGTACTTCAACAACCACATGGAAAATGTTCTGAAAGAGAAGAAAGCTAGAAAGCATTAGTAGTAAACAAAGGCGTTTGTTCGCTGAGCTCCCCACTTGTGCCATCAAACCCCTGCAACTCATCCAGAACACTGCAGACCGCTTGGTGTTCAACCTTCAAGTTCTCCCATGTCACCCCCCTCCTCCACACTCCACTGGCTTCCAGTCAAAGTTTGTATCCACTACAAGACCATGGTACTTGCCAACGGAGCAGCAAGAGGTAGTTCCCCTCCCTACCTCCAGGCTATGCTCAAACCCTACACCCCAACCCGAGCACTACGTTCTGCAACCTCTGGTCTCTTGGCCCTCCCACCCCTACGGAAGGGCAGCTCCCACTCAGCCCAGTCCAAGCTCTTCCTTGTCCTGGCACCCTAATGTTGGAACTAGCTTCCCCTTGAAGCTAGGACAGCAGAGTCCCTGTTCCTGCCCTGAAAACATCTGAAACCCTACCTCTTCAAAGAGTATCTTAAATACCACCCCCCCTCCCCCTCCCCCCATTTTCAAGCAGAAGTGCTTATCCAGAGCAACTTACAGTAGTGAGTGAATACATTTTCATACTTGTGTCCCAGTTTGTCACATGATATCAATATACCCAGCAATAATGTATTTATGCCTATGGCTATGTTGGAGGAAAGGAAAGGCCATCCAACTCTGATATATTACTCCAGAGAGATAAGACAATGATTAAAGAGTTCAGTGTTGGAGTGGTAAAGACCATTGCTTTGGCAAACAGACTATGACATTACTAGCGGTACTCCTACTCTCCCAAACGCATAGGGAACAAAAATGAATACATTACAAACAATTCCAACCACGAATGCTATGGAGATACAATAACATCTTTAAAGGTGCAGTATGCAGAAACCACTCTAGCATTTCCTGGTTGCTAAAATTCGAAGTGATAACGAATACAGTTGTTTGTGTCATCCGTTTCGGGAAAGTACTTGCATGATTGTGTATCCAACTCACTCAGGTGCTTCGCTATATCACATTTGCCATTGTCCTTAAGCTTGAGTTCATTTGCACACAAAAAAGAAATCATACGATGATGGAAAGACCTGTGTGTTGTCCTTGTTAATGCAGACAGAGAAGAGCTCCAACTTCTTAATCATAGCCTCAATTTTGTCCCGCACATTGAATATAGTTGAGGAGAGTTCCTGTAATCCTAGATTCAGATCATTCTGGCGAGAAAAAACATAACTCAGATAAGCCAGTCGTGTGAGAAACTCGTCATCATGCAAGCGGTCAGACAAGTGAAAATGGGTCAGTAAAGAACTTTAAGCTCGTCTCTCAATTAAAAAAAACGTGTCAATACTTTGCCCCTTGATAACCAGCGCACTTCTGTATTTTGTAAAAGCGTTACATGGTTGCTGCCCATATCATTGCATCGTGCAGAAAATACACGAGAGTTCAGGGGCCTTGCTTTAACAACGTTAACCATTTTCACTGTAGTGTCCTTCCTATTTCACAACAAAGCATCCTTCATTCAAGCCGCCAAACATACCCTCGTAAAACTGACTATCCTACCGATCCTTGACTTCGGCGATGTCATCTGCAAAATAACTTCCAATACTCTACTCAGAAAACTGGATGCAGTCTATCACAGTGCCATCCATTTCGTTACCAAAGCCCCTTATACCACCCACCACTGCGACCTGTATGCTCTAGTCGGCTGGCCCTCGCTACATATTCGTCGCCAGACCCACTGGCTCCAGGTCATCTATAAATCTATGCTAGGTAAAGCTCCGCCTTACCTCAGCTCACTGGTCACGATAACACCCACCCGTAACATGCGCTCCAGCAGGTATATCTCACTGGTCATCCCCAAAGCCAGCGCGTCATTTGGCCACCTTTCCTTCCAGTTCTCTGCGGCCAGTGACTGGAACGAATTGCAAAAATCGCTGAAGCTGGAGACTCAAATTTCCCTCACTAACTTTAAACATCAGCTATTTGAGCAGCTAACCGATCGCTGCAGCTGTACATAGTCCATCTGTAAATAGCCCACCCAATCCACCTACCCATATTGTTTTTATTTACTTTTCTGTTCTTTTTCACACCAGTATCACTACTTGCACATCATCTGCTCATCTATCACTCCAGTGTTAATCTCCTAAATTGTAATTACTTTGCTACTATGGCCTATTTATTGCCTTACCTCCTCACGCCATTTGCACACACTGTATCTAGACTTTCTTTTTTTTCTCTATTGTGTTATTGACTGTACGCTTGTTTATTCCATGTGTAACTCTGTGTTTGTGTCGCACTGCTTTGCTTTATCTTGGCACAGTCGCAGTTGTAAATGAGAACTTGTTCTCAACTAGCTTACCTGGTAAAAAAAAAAAAAGCTACCTGTATTTGACATTGTGTTGTTATTTCGCTGAACACTAGATGGCTTCATTTTAGGCAGTGAAACGAGACTACTCAGGCGAGAAAACCTCACCCAAATGTATAGCACTGTTGGAAAATAGAAATGGAATCACATTTTTACTTGGCGTACCCCCGTACCCAGGTAGGAATACCTGGTGTAGAGTCACTGTACCATCTAAACCGCTGTGAAATATATTTTCATTTAATTTTGATTGGTGTATGGGCGAATGGGTGTATCGAGACCGCTCTGCTATAGGTTCGACGTTTTTGTGGTGAATGACTTCAGGATTTTTGGTGTCGGCTCTGACTTCTGTAGGTAGAGTCGCAGGAGTCGACTCTTGCTCGACTCCCAAAACATGCAGAAACGAATACGCGCACACATAAACACCATCTCATATATTGCAGTCCTACTAGGAAGACAACACGTGTTCAAGAGGACTGACATGAGCATGATGCTGCCCATTTGCCTATAGAAAGGCCCATTTTGTTTGAATATATAAATACTATTTAAGCGATATCTTATGGGATGATACATACAGATTACCAAGATACAGTATAGCCCAGTGGTTCTAGGACCCCTGCCCTGGGAGTACTTGTCCTATCCGCAGGGGGTACTTGAACTCATGAGACCATAGGCTTACTGGTAACATGTACATGAGGGGGTACTTCAGGGGTACTCCGGGCAGAGCAAAATTCAGTTAGTGGTACAGTAACCCAAAAAAGTTGGGAACCACTGGTATAGCCTGTGCTCACGGTTCTGACCGTCTCGCTGCCTGCCCCGATCCGAACTCTCACTCACCTGCTCCCCTTTCTGTTCTCTATGAAAAACTCTAGTATGTGTTCTGTTTTTGGTCTGTTATGTGTAGAATAGCTCAGCATACTCACTGATAGCCCCTACTTCAGTGAACTTGCTCAAGACCTTGTAATCCAAGAAATTGCAAAATACAGCATTGCGATAGCCTATAGCCTACATCTTTTGATTACCAATGCAGTGTTCTGAATGTCTGCCTGGTGGCCGACATGCCTGGCTGTGCCCCTCCCATCCATCTCTCCCCTCGCTAGCTCGGTCTTTCTTTGCTGTGAAAGATGAGTTTGTGTTCTCCAAGTAGACCACGGAAAATTGTTTTCTCCGTTGCAAAAAAATACATAATCTTAAGAGTCGAAGCTTGACACCCAGAAATAGGAGTCGACGGGCAAGGAGTCAGGGATTTGATACTTGGAGTCGACTCCCCACCAGTAGTTCTCTCCCCAGGCAACTACTATATATTGAACTACCGTACCATGAGTCAGGACTTCTGTTTTTAAGTCCGAGGACAAGTCATATTGCACTGTTAGTTTCACACATAATTGTATATTTTCTGTTATAAAACTGACGACTGTTTATTAGTTATTAAAATGATTGATGATGGGTGTACTGTTGTTTCATGCGTTGCATGTGTGTGCTTACTATGACTGTCACCATGATATTGGCTATTAGGTACTCGTCGAGCGGGAGCAAAGGGCACTGAGTCCCGGTGTGGTTACTGTATTATTGCTGTTCAGGCCCTCACCATTGAGTAGTTGACTATGTATGCATGCATGCATGTATGTATGTAACCAAGGTGACATCTAGATGGTTATCAATAGGGTTGAACATTTTGGGGAATATTCAGAGGTGGAAACTTTGTGGGAATTAATGGAAATATATGCAAATTAATACCATTTAAATGTAGATGTTTTTTGCATTGGATATATTTATCATATCATATGGAGACAGAAACATAAACCTTTAACCTTATCATAAGTAGACATAATTGCAAATGATTCAAATACTTCCAATAGAAGTCAAAAAAACAATTTAGTTACGAATTTAACTTTAATTAAATGAGATGAATGTTCACATGGAATGATTTCATTGAACAACAAAAGGGAAGATTGAATGATCCTGAATGATCCCCAATGATCCATCGCATTTCCCAAAAATGTTTCCAACATACATCTGTAAAATGATAGTCTAGAAACTAAAGCTTTGGTTGTCTTCCTCTCAGGCTTCCATGTATTCTCCCTAGACCTCCTCAATGTCCACCTCTTGATCATCAGACTGAGGCCTCATCTTCACTATCACTTTCCAACCTTGTTGAGGATGGCTTGTTGTCAGGCTCAAAAAGGGTCAAATTAGCCCTCTGCTTGGAGCGACAGTGAAGTGGTCAGGACAGTACGGATTTATTCTCTTACATCTGCAAGCAGAGTCTGAACATCAGACAGGATGGCATTGTCTCCCTCAATCTGTGCAATGGCTACTTCTATAGGTTTCAGGCTGCTTACCACTCTCTCCCAAAATACATCATCCAGGAGGATCCTCTTGATGGGGCTGTCCATACCGGCAGACTGTGATATGGCCATTTCAACCCTTGTATTGGTCAGCCTGTTGCATGCTTTGGTGTGTGTTCCCAAACAAGGACCAGTTGCGCTCTGAGGCGGCTGATGGTTTGTGGGATTTGAAGGCAACAGGGGAAAAAGCCTCAGATCCACAAAGTCCCTTCCACCAGGTGGCTGATGAGATATGTTGGCACGACTGCAATATTGCATCTACATCCCAAAGCCCTTGCTTGGAAGTGTACCCAGACTGCCAAGAATCTTGCCCTCATCCAGGCCAAGGTGGCGAGACACTGTAGTGAGGACACCATAGGCGTTGCTGATCTCTGCACCAGACAGGATGCTCTTGCCAGGATACTTGGGGTCCAAAATGTACGCAGGGCTGCAGGCAGAAGTCTTCACGCTTTTTGATGTATTTCAGAACTGAAGTTTCCTCTGCTTGGAGCAACAGTGAAGTGGGCAGGGCAATGCGGATTTCTTATCTTACATCTGCAAGCAGAGTCTGAAGATCAGACAGGATGTGCAATGGATACTGCTATAGGTTTCAGGAGTTTCAGGCTACTTACCACTCTCTCCCAAAACACATCATCCAGGAGGATCCTCTTGATGGGGCTGTCCATATCGGCAGACTGTGATATGGCCATTTCTTGGAGACACTCCTTCCCCTTCAGGAGACTGTCAAACATGATGACAACACCACCCCAACGGGTGTTGCTGGGCAGCTTCAATGTGGTGCTCTTATTCTTCTCACTTTGCTTGGTGAGGTAGATTGCTGCTATAACTTGATGACCCTTCACATACCTAACCATTTCCTTGGCTCTCCTGTAGACTGTATCCATTGTTTTCAGTGCCATGATGTCCTTGAGGAACAGATTTAATGCATGAGCAGCACAGCCAATGGATGTGATGTGAGGGCAGGACTCCTCCACTTTAGACCAAGCAGCCTTCATGTTTGCAGCATTGTCTGCCACCAGTGCAAATACCTTCTGTGGTCCAAGGTCATTGATGACTGCCTTCAGCTCATCTGCAATGTAGAGACCGGTGTGTCTGTTGTCCCTTGTGTCTGCTCTTGTAAAATACTGGTTGAGGGGTGGAGATGATGTAGTTAATTATTCCTTGCCCACGAACATTCGATCACCCATCAGAGATGATTACAATACAGTCTGCTTTCTCTATGATTTGCTTGACCTTCACTTGATCTTTGCATCCAGCAAATTAGTAGATAAAGCATGTCTGGTTGGAGGGGTGTATGCTGGGCAGAGAACATTCAGAAATCTCTTCCAATACACATAGCCTGTGAGCATCAGAGGTGAACCAGTTGCATACACAGCTTGAGCAAGACATTCATCAGCATTTCTCTGACTATGTTCCTCCATTGTGTCAAAAAAACTTCTGATTTCAGGAGGACCATGAGCTGTTGCTATCGATAAGGTATCTGATTCATCCTTTTCACCTCAAATGAAGTAGAAGGACTTTTGTCAGAGGTTGTTTGTTGCAAGCACTGAGGGACTTTATGCACTTGGCCAGTTGAATCTGCATCTTTGTTGCATTCTTCACATATGATTTGGCACAGTATTTGAAATGTCTCCACACATCAGAGAGTGCCCATGGCATTTTCCTGTAAAGATTATATAATTGTAAAAATAAAAAATACAATTCCATGTACAGATAAATAGTTAAGCAGTTAGATTAAACAACTCCTTTGTAAGATACATGTTTTAAAATGAAACATGTATGGAAACAGGTGAATTAACACTCAGTTAGCAGGCTCAAGCAAGCTAAAAACCCACATGGTAGCAAAAACTAACTAGTATAAATTGTTAACAAGTTAGAAATTATTTAAAAACACACTTTGCTGTAGGCTACTATTTACTAGTTTAAAAAAATCATGTATGTCATAAAATACACTGCTCAAAAAAATAAAGGGAACACTAAAATAACACATCCTAGATCTGAATGAATGAAATATTCTTATTAAATACTTTTTTTCTTTACATAGTTGAATGTGCTGGACAACAAAAATCACACAAAAATTATCAATGGAAATCAAATTTATCAACCCATGGAGGTCTGGATTTGGAGTCACACTCAAAATTAAAGTGGAAAACCACACTACAGGCTGATCCAACTTTGATGTAATGTCCTTAAAACAAGTCAAAATGAGTCTCAGTAGTGTGTGTGTGGCCTCCACGTGCCTGTATGACCTCCCTACAACGCCTGGGTATGCTTCTGATGAGGTGGCGGATGGTCTCCTGAGGGATCTCCTCCAGGCCTGGACTAAAGCATCCGCCAACTCCTGGACAGTCTGTGGTGCAACGTGGCGTTGGTGGATGGAGCGAGACATGATGTCCCAGATGTGCTCAATTGGATTCAGGTCTGGGGAACGGGCGGGCCAGTCCATAGCATCAATGCCTTCCTCTTGCAGGCACTGCTGACACATTCCAGCCACATGAGGTCTAGCATTGTCTTGCATTAGGAGGAACCCAGGGCCAACCGCACCAGCATATGTTCTCACAAGGGGTCTGAGGATCTCATCTCGGTACCTAATGGCAGTCAGGCTACCTCTGGCGAGCACATGGAGGGCTGTGCGGCCCCCCAAATAAATGCCACCCCATACCATGACTGACCCACCGCCAAACCGGTCATGCTGGAGGATGTTGCAGGCAGAAGAACGTTCTCCACAGCGTCTCCAGACTCTGTCACGTGCTCAGTGTGAACCTGCTTTCATCTGAAGAGCACAGGGCGCCAGTGGCAAATTTGCCAATCTTGGTGTTCTCTGGCAAATGCCAAACGTCCTGCACGGTGTTGGGCTGTAAGCACAACCCCCACCTGTGGACATCGGGCCCTCATACCACCCTCATGGAGTCGGTTTCTGACCGTTTGATCAGACACATGCACATTTGTGGCCTGCTGGAGGTCATTTTGCAGGGCTCTGGCAGTGCTCCTCCTTGCACAAAGGCGGAGGTAGCAGTCCTGCTGCTGGGTTGTTGCCCTCCTGCGGCCTCCTCCACGTCTCCTGATGTACTGGCCTGTCTCCTGGTAGCGCCTCCATGCTCTGGACACTACGCTGACACAGCAAACCTTCTTGCCACAGCTTGCATTGATGTCCCATCCTGGATGAGCTGCACTACCTGAGCCACTTGTGTGGGTTGTAGACTCCGTCTCATGCTACCACTAGAGTGAAAGCACCGCCAGCATTCAAAAGTGACCAAAACATCAGCCAGGAAGCATAGGAACTGAGAAGTGGTCTGTGGTCCCCACCTGCAGAACCACTCCCTTATTGGGGGGTGTCTTGCTAATTGCCTATAATTTCCATCTGTTGTCTATTCCACTTGCACAACAGCATGTGAAATGTATTGTCAATCAGTGTTGCTTCCTAAGTGGACAGTTTGATTTCACAGAAGTGTGATTGACTTGGAGTTACATTGTGTTGTTTAAGTGTTCCCTTTATTTTTTTGAGCAGTGTATATTCAGCCCACACAGTATTGTAATCAAAACTTACCAGAAAGCATGTAGTCATTGGCTCAGACAGTGTAGTAGTGTGGGCTCAAAGCATCTCATTAGTGTGCAAGACCTTGAGAATCAGCTGTACATGTGATGGAAGAATGCACTGTGCATGCAGAGGGTTGCAATTCCATTGAATTGGGGAAAATATGCCACAAGACCTAGAATTGCCTTATGTGTATCTCACAAAATAGCATCACTGTTATAAGCTAACCTTTTTGATGAATTTAAGCAAAATTCCCAGGCTTAACTTCCCATGGAAAATTTACCGGAAAGTTTCCGACCCTTTGCAACCCTAGTTATCAATATTAGTTATTTCTTGTGTACTCCGCTATCCTACTTGAAATACAATTCCACGTAGCTACTGCCGGCAATAATAATGTTACCCATTAGGAAGCACAACACCCCGCCGGCTTACTATCGACTCGTAGTGCAGCCCAATCAGCCACTCAAAACGGTCTTGAATGGCAACAAATCTGCCCAAATAGCTGATTTGCTTTCCATTCATTATTCCTTTAACCCGGATGATGCTGGGCCAATTGTGCGCCATCCTATGGGACTCCCAATCACAGCCGGTTGTGATACAGCCTGGAATCAAACTAGGGTCTGTAGTGACGCATCTAGCACTGAGATGCAGTGCCTTGGACCGCTGCACCACTTAATATGTTTGCTTGAGCTGGTGTACAAAACCGAAAGTAAAATATGCAAAAATTTAACTGAAGAATGAGAAGCATAGAAATAGAGAACATAAAAACAACATATACCACTTCTTAGATTTGCTTTCAATGAGAATGACATATCTACAATTCACATTTCTATGTGCATTTGTTCAGGTCACCCAAAAAGTTTAATATTGCAGATTTAACAATGAGTCAAAAGTTAGACTAAGTGGGTATCTTTCTATAAAGAAGCAGTTGAATTGATATCCCATCTCCATTCAGTGTGTGTGTGATATGTAATGGGGCGTTGTAGCAGGATAAAGGTGACATACCTGGCTCTCATCAGCATACATAGGTATGTCATGGAATGGGGAGACATACTTTCCATCAGCATTTTCTAAAGAGAACAGACAACATACATCATGAGAATGGGAGATTATGAGTGAACTTTAAGTTTAGTGTGTGTAAATGTATGAATGTATGTAAGTAAGAAATCAACCACTTACACATGATACAATTAACCCCCAGTGTAATGGTAATTAAATGCGCAATCATAAAGGCTGCACTGTACGCAACAAATATGAAAGACTGCTACATCACATTTTGAACAATGATACATTCAGGCTAACACTGGTTACATGAGAAACACCTTTTGTTTGACAGTTCTTAATGCCTAATCTTGATCTTAGAAACTGAAACTGGGCGTAACCCACACGTACAGTAGCTAAAATATGATTTTATCGAGGTTACTGGTGTCGTATCCCAAAAAGACTAGCTAACTAATGTCAGAAATACCACAATGACAGGATAACTTTAACACACTAAAACAGCTGAATTGGATCTTGATACCGGTAAGTCATGTTCATGTCCAGCAAACCGGCCAAACTGGTCCATGCAATTGCTAGTTACTGTATGTCTGCTCAACTCAAATGGGAGCAAAGGTCAAAGCGCTGATGTATGCATATACTCAACGATCCTAACTAGGTGCAAATACCTGTGAAATCTACACTTGAACTTGACATTAGGAGTATAAAACCAACGCAAAATTAATAAATAAGTGACAAGTGGGAGGTGGGGCCCGATCCCACTAGTAAGCCGGCAAATTCACAATGGACTCGACCCTGGCCGTATTATAGCTAGCTATTAACTAAGCTAGTTTAAGCTATATTTCCATTAAAATGTGGACCACTTACTGAAAAACAAACGGTAGCTCAATGTATTGGGGTTTCCCCTCTCTTCGACTGTGAAGCTCATGTTTAGTCTGTGTTGGGCTCTTGCCGAGGATGCAGTGATGGCTAGTGTACTGAGTGTTGCAAATAAATCCACCTAGAACTGTATTGCACATGCGCATTTCTAGACAGAAAGCTTAGAAAGTGTGCTGCAACTGCGCATAATGAATAATCATAAACGCATGATGGAGTGTTCACGGGCTATCAAAATTCAGAACCTCCGAGTTAAAATAAACCTAGTTATTTACTTTGAGCTTTCTATTTGGTTGATTCTGATACCTTTCAAGTGGGTATTATCTTTCTACAACGAGTTTCCCATTCTGCGTTTCTTATTTTTGACTAGCACATCTGAGTTGCCTATTAACGCAGCATCACAAACAAAATGTTATGCTGTGTTCTTAACCGAGTGGGAAGGTGGTATTTACCACATACGACTGTGAAAAATCCACTTAAATGCCCCTCCAACTGATAGTTACTAGTGGGAAACTCGTCTATCATCCCTGATGCTGCGTTCAAGACAACTCGGAAGTCAGAAACTCTGTGATTATTAACTGGAATCTCGTTGAAGAAAGGTCTGGGTTTACCACTTGGAAAGTATCAATGATCAATTAGGAAGCTCTACACAAAAAAACACATGCAAACTTCAACTGAGGTTCTGAGTTGCCACACTCAAAACGTTTATTTAACTAGGCAAGTCAGTTAAGAATAAACCCAGGACGATGCTGGGCCAATTGTTTGGTGCAACATCGCAAGACATCTGGAAATGCTTGTAAAGCAGACCAAACAGACCAGGCCAGGATCAAATCACTTGCGCCAAATACAACAGGTGTAGTGTAATGCTTACTTACATGCCCCTAACCAACAATGCAGTTTAATAATACAAATAAGAATAAGATAAATGAAAGAAACAAAAATTTAAAGAGCAGCAGTAAAATAACAAAGCAAAACTATATACAGGGGGTACCGGTACAGAGTCAATGTGCAGGGGCACCGGTTAGATGAGGTAATTGAGGTAATATGTACATGTAGGTAGAGTTATTAAAGTGACTATGCATAGATATTAACAGAGAGTAGCAGCGGCGTAAAAGGGGAGGGGGCCTGAGGACCCATGCCAAATCTTTTCAGTCTCCTGAGGGGAATAGGTTTTGTTGTGCCCTCTTCACGACTGTCTTGGTGTGCTTAGACCATGTTAGTTTGTCGGTGATGTGGACACTAAGGAACTGGAAGCTCTCAACCTGTTCCATTACAGCCCTGTCGATGAGAAGGGGGGCATGCTCGGTCCGCCTTTTCCTGTAGTCCACAATCATCTCCTTTGTCTTGATCACGTTGAGGGAGAGGTTGTTGTCCTGGCACCACATGGCCAGGTCTCTGACCTCCTCCCTATAAGCTGTCTCGTCATTGTCGGTGATCAGGCCTACCACTGTTGTGTCGTCAGCAAACTTAATGATGGTGTTGGAGTCGTGCCTGGCCGTGCAGTCATGGGTGAACAGGGAGTACAGGAAGGGACTGAGCACGCACACCTGAGGGGCCCCTGTGTTGAGGATCAGCATGGCGGATGTGTTGTTACCTACCCTTACCACCTGGGGGCGGACCTTCAGGAAGTCCAGGATCCAGTTGCAGAGGGAGGTGTTTAGGCCCAGGGTGCTTAGCTTATTGATGAGCTTTGAGGGCACTATGGTGTTGAAGGCTGAACTGTAGTCAATGAATAGCATTCTCACATAGGTGTTCAGGCTTTTGTCCAGGTGGAAAAGGACAATGTGGAGTGCAATAGAGATTGCATCATCTGTGGATCTGTTAGGGCGGTATGCAAATTGGAGTGGGTCTAGGGTTTCTGGGATAATGGTGTTGATGTGAGCCATGACCAGTCTTTCAAAGCATTTCATGGTTACAGACGTGAGTGCTACGAGTCGGTAGTCATTTAGGCAGGTTACCTTAGTGTTCTTGGGCACAGGGACTATGGTGGTCTGCTTGAAACATGTTGGTATTACAGACTCAGACAGGGAGAGGTTGAAAATGTCAGTGAAGACACTTGCCAGTTGGTCAGTTCATGCTCGGAATACACATCCCGGTAATCCATCTCGCCCTGCGGCCTTGTGAATGTTGACCTGTTTAAAGATCTTACTCACATCTATGGAAAGCGTGATCACACGGTCGTGCAGAACAGCTGATGCTCTTATGCATGTTTCAATGTTACTTGCCTCGAAGCGAGCATAGAAGTAATTTAGCTTGTCTGGTAGACTGGTTGTCACTGGGCAGCTCGGGGCTGTGCTTCCCTTTGTAGTCTGTAAGAGTTTGCAAGCCCTGCCACATCTGACGAGCGTCGGAGCCGGTGTAGTACGAGTCGATCTTAGTCCTGTATTGACACTTTGCCTGTTTGATGCTTTGTTGAAGGGTATAGCACGATTTCTTACAAGCTTCCGGGTTAGAGTCCCGCCTCTTTGAAAGTGGCAGCTCTACCTTTTAGCTCAGTGCAAATGTAATCCATGGCTTCTGGTTGGGGTATGTACGTACAGTCACTGTGGGGACTCCTCAATGACATTGGAAGAATCCCAGATGCTGCTGTTCTATCCTGCCGATACAGCGTATAACCAGCCAGCTGTATGTTGATAATGTCGTCGTTCAACTACAACTCTGTGAAGCATATGTTATTACAGATTGTAATGTCCCGTTGGTAGTTTAATCTTCCTCGTAGAGCGTAAATTTTATTTTCCAATGATTGCAAGTTAGCTAGTAGAACAGAAGGCAGTGGGGGTTTATTCGATCGCCTACGAATTCTCAGAAGGCAGCCCGACCTCCGTCCTCTTTTTCTCCGTCTTCTCTTCATGCAAATAACATGGATTTGGGCCCGTTTCCAGGAAGCAGTATGTCCTTCACGTCAGGCTCGTTGGACTCGTTAAAGGAAAGAAAGCCTCTGCCAGTTTGTGGTGACTAATTGCTGTTCTGATGTCCAGAAGTTATTTTGCCATAAGAGATGGTAGCAGCAACATTATATACAGAATAATTACATATTTTTTTAAACAACGCAAAAAATAGAACAAAAAAACACAGTTGGTTAGGAGCACATAAAACGTCAGCCATCTTCTCCAGCGCCTTGATACATTACATGGTTAGCAGATGTTATTGCGAGTGTAGTTAAATGCTTGTGCTTCTAGTTCCGACAGTGCAGTAATATCTAACAAGTAATCTAACAATTCCACAACAACTACCTAATACACACAAATCTAAGTAAATGGATGGAATGATAATATATACATTTAAATATATGGATGAGCGATGACTGAGTGGAATAGGCTAGATGCAAAAGATGGTATAAAAATACAGTATATACATATGGGATGAGTAATGCAAGATATGTAAACATTATTAATGTGGCATTGTTAAAGTGACTAGTGATCTATTTATTAAAGTGGCCAATTTATTTCAAGTCTGTATGTAGGCAGCCTCTCTGTGTGATGGCCTTGAGATAGAAGCTATTTTTCAGTCTCTCGGTCCCAGCTTTGATGCACCGGTACTGACCTCACCTTCTGGTGAACAGGCAGTGGCTCGGGTGGTTGTTGTCCTTGATGATCTTTTGGGCTTTCCTGTGACAACGGGTGCAGTAGGTGTCCTGGAGGGCAGGTAGTTTGCCCCCGGTGAAGCGTTGTGCAGACCGCACCACCCTCTGGAGAGCCCTGCGGTTGTGGGTGGTGCAGTTGCCGTACCAGGTGGTGATACAGCCCGACAGGATGCTCTCAATTGTGCATCTGTAAAAAATGGTGAGGGTTCAAGGTGACAAACTTCAGCCTCCTGAGGTTGAAGAGGTGCTGTTGTGACTTCTTCACCACACTGTCTATGTGGGTGGACAATTTCACTTGGTCTGTGATGTGTACGCCAAGGAACTGAAAACTTGCCCCCTTCTCCAATGCTGTCCCATCGATGTGGATAGGGGGGTGCTCCCTCTGCTGTTTCCTGAAGTCCACGATCATCTCCTTTGTTTTGTTGATGTTGAGTGAGAGGTTGTTTTCCTGACACCACACTCCGAGTGCCCTCACTTCCTCCTTATAGGCTGTCTCGTCGTTGTTGGTAATCAAGCCCACTACTGTTGTGTCGTCTGCAAACTTGATGATTGAGTTGGAGGCGTGCATGGCCACGCAGTCATGGGTGAACAGGGAGTGTAGGAGGGGACTGAGCACCCACCCTTGTGGGACCCCAGTGTTGAGGATCAGCGAAGTGGAGATGGGCCGCCCCAAGTGGAGATGTTGTTACCTACCTTCACCCCCTGGGGGCGGCCTGTCAGGGTGGGGTTGAGACCCAGGGCATCAAGCTTAATGATGAGCTTGGAGGGTACTATGGAGTTGAATGCTGAGCTGTAGTCAATGAACAGCATTCTTACATAGGTATTCCTCTTGTTCAGATGGATAGGGCAGTGTGCAGTGTGATGGCGTTTGCATCGTCTGTGGACCTATTGGGGTGGTTTGCAAATTTAAGTGGGTCTAGGGTGGCAGGTAAGGTGGAGGTGATATGACCCTTGACTTGTCTCTCAAACACATCTGAGGATGTGGCTAGGGATGCCGTCTGGGCCGGTCGCCTTGCGAGGGTTAACTCGTCTAAATATCTTACTCACGTCGGCCACAGAGAAGGAGGGAGCTGGAAGCAAGACATCGGTGACCGTGACATGGCTGATTTTCTTTTTGTAGTCTGTGATTGCCTGTAGACCCTGCCACATACTTCTAGTGTCTGAGCCGTTGAATTGTGACTCCACTTTGTCCCTATACCGATTTGGGGTTTAAGAAGTAAATGAGAGAAGTGAAAAAATATTCCTTATTTGTTCATTTTCTCTTCAGTAATTTAACATGGTATAACTCCATCTTCATGAAAATGACAAACTGACATGTTTGAATTTCTTCAAAAACAACTTTATATGGAAGGAGTGCCTTTGATTTGACGGCCTGCATATGCTCAGATCAACGCGAGGCAACCATTAGACCTGATGAAGTGTTTCTGCACATGAGCTTAGCTTGCCAACTTCACCATTACATCGCCTACAAGCGTGATTGGGGATTTCTATTGGAGAAGCAGTTTCTGCCTATCTTCATATTGTATGGTCTTTGATGATAGCTTGGCTATACATGGGGTACCTGTACCGAGTCGATGTGCAGGGTACGAGGTGATTGAGGTAAATATGAACATATAGGTAGGGGTAAAGTGACTAGGCAACAGGATAGATACTAAACAGTAGCAGCAGCATATGTGATGAGTAAAAATAGTTAATGCAAAGAGGGTCAATGCATCTATTGGCTATTTGCTATTTGGTTAACTATTTAGTATTCTTATGGCTCGGGGGTAGAAGTTCAGGGTCGGGTCCTATTGGTTCCAGACATGGTGCTTCGGTACTGCTTGCTGTGCGACACCAGAGAGAACAGTCTCTGACTTGGGTGGCTGGAATCATTCAACATTTTTAGGCCCTTCATCTGAGACCGCCTGGTATAGAGGTCCTGGATGACAGGGAGCTCGGCCCCAGTGATGTACTGGCCTGCACGCTCTACACTCTGTAGTGCCTTGCGGTCAGATGCTAAGCAGTTGCCAAACCAAGCGGTGATGCAGCCAGTCAAGATGCTCTCTATGGTCCAGCTTTAGAACTTTTTGAGGATCTGAGGGCCCATCCATGCCAAATCTTTTCAGCCTCCTGAGGGGGAAGAGGTGTTGTCTTGCCTTCTTTACGACAGTGTTGGTGTATGTGGACCATGTTCATTTCTTAGTGATGTGGACCCCGAGGAATTTAAACCTCTTGACCAGCTCCACTACAGCGGGTGGAGACCTCGATAACAGCATTTCCGGCAGTTAAATGTAACAAAACATTATTTATAAAAATATCTATATTGAATTATTAGTGTGTAAGTACTGATACTGCAGTTCATTTGTAAGAGTTTATCAATGAGTATGTTTACATGCACAGTAATAACTAGACATTAAACTGATTTTGAAAGTAGGCATTTTATTCAATAGTAATGTAAACACCATACTCTGTTTATCTTAATCGGCGTAAAATCTAAATTGAAGTAAGCACAAAACACCTGCCTGGTTTTCTGATCTATTAGGACATGCGTTCCAGCGGTGCATGTGCTAGCATCAACCGAGCGAGCCTCGCTCTTTAGCGCGAATGAAATTAGTTCAGAACAACTGAATGTATGCGTTGTATAACGTTTCTATGCGAAAACTACGTCTATGTCTGAACTCGGAATAAAATATGCTTCCCAAAAATAATATGGTCGCTGTGGTAGAACGTTCATTTGAGTTGATTATTTTCTGCATTCATCAAAGTGCCATCAGGTAGCCTGATTTCAGATGTGTCCATGGAAACAGAATTATTCGGGAAAGCATGTAAACATTTTCATCAAACTATTATATTAATCGGAGTATCCACCAAGGGCGTAACATTGGTTTTAGAAGTGGGGGGGACATTATTATTTATTTTTTATCCCCTCGGATAAACACTCCAAACAGCCTACCCTACCAGGACAAAAATGCAATTTTAGAATGTGGGGGGTACATGTCCCTCCTTTCCCCAGTGAAAGTTATGCCCCCTCCTATCCACAATAATAGCATTATTGTATGCATGTAACCATAGGCTTTTTGCAAACCAGCTGAATATAAGTTAGGTCATTATATTGTACATTTTCTTCAATATGGGAGATATCATGATATGTTCTATCTTGATAACATATGAATCCACTAAAACTCTGCGTTCTTATTCTGCCATTAATCAGACTTTAGTTTGTTAAATGTAGATCACGTGCTACATGGAAACGGTAAAGCAACATTGCCCTGAACCAGAGGAGAAGATGCACTTTGCCTCAACAATTCTTTTTACAGTCTATGGCAAGAATCATCAACTACACTGAACAAAAATATAAACCCAACATGTAAAGTCTTGGTGCCATGTTTCATGAGCTGAAATAAAAGATCCCAGAAATGTGCAGTTTGTCACACAACACAATGCCACAGATGTCTCACTTGACATATATCTCTCTATTATGTGTGGGAATACTTTAGAACAGATTTCCAAACTTAAAATCACTTGGAGCTGATTTGCCGCCAGTTGGTGAACCATGGTCTATATGGCCTCAACCTACATCAAATAACTTTAAAAAATATATATATAATATTTTTCTTTCTAAACACGTGTGGTGGCTGTCATATCCGGTCTGCTTGTGTTGTTGTTTTTCCTGCCTGGCGGAGGGAGTGGGGATGTACTGACGGCTGGGAGGAAGAGAGGAGCGACAAGAAAGCCTTGGGAAGAGATAAGATAGAAAGGGAAAAGGTCCTGGGTTGCACCGTCCGTCAGGTTAGGCATCAACCATCTACAGATTGCAACACCGTCTGACCAGTCACTAAACCGGGGGTGAAATGTCGTCGTCTACCAGTCGTCAGCTTAGCGAAAGCAGGGCCATTCCAACCAGGACGGTGTTGATCAACGATAGAACGCAGCTACCTCATGATTATTGCACCACCCCTGGAGGCACTTTATTTTCAACTACTCCGGGAGGTAAAATCAACCCGAACCGATAAATTGTACCTTATTACTGATATGATGTGTGTTTCAGCAAATGTCGCCATTTCGCTATGCACTGTCGTGCATTGTGGCCTACAGTAGCTAGCATGTCAAGGCATCCCCAAGCGTTCAAAAACAAAGGTTTGCCCGGATCCGTCACCTTTGGCAATGTGATTGGTTGGTGTTCAACGCAATGATTCTGAATCATGGTGGCTACATTTGTAACAGTGCAATATGTTATTTATTACAGTGCCTTCAGAAAATATTCAATCACCTTGCTTTTTTCAAATACAATTGTTACAAGGTGAGATTAACATGGATTTCAATGTAATTTTTGTAAACGATCCACACAAAATACTCTGTTAAAGTGGAATTCAATTTCGAATATATAAAAATAACTATATATACATATTATAATGAAAAATAAAACACTAATATATATTCATTACATAAGATTTCAACCCCCTGAGTCAAAACATGTTAGAATCACCTTAGGCACCGATTTATAGCTGTGAGTCTTTCGGGGTAAGTCTCTAAGAGCTTTACACAACCGGGTTGTAAAATATTTGCAAATTCTTCAAGCTCTGTCAAGTTGGTTGATGATCATCGCTAGACAGCCATTTGTATGTCTTGCCATGGATTTTTAAGCCGATGTAAGTCCAAAACCTTAACTAGGCCACTCAGGAACATACAATGTCGTCTTGGTAAGCAACTCCAGTGTATATTTGGCCTTGTGTTTTAAGTTATTGTCCTGCTGAAAGGTGAATTTGTCTCCCAGTGTTTGTTGGAAAGCACACTGATACAGGTTTTCCTCTAGGATTTTGCCTGTGCTTAGCTCTATTCCATTTATTTTTATAATTAAAAAAAAACTCCCTAGTCCTTGTCGATGACATTCACACCCATAACATCATGCAGCCACCACCATGCTTGAAAATATGAAGTGGTACTCGGTGACGTATTGGATTTGCCCCAAACATAACGCTTTTTATTCAAGACAAAGTTAATTTCTTTGCCACCTTTTTTTGCAGTTTTACTTTAGTGCCTTATTACAAACAGGAAGCATGTTTTGGAATTTAAAAAATTCTGTACAAGCTTCCTTCTTTTCACTCTGTCATTTAGGTTATTATTGTGGAGTAACTACAATGTTGTTGATCCATCCTCAGTTTTCTCCTATCACAACCATTAAACTCTTACTGTTTAAAAGTCACCACTGGTGAAATCCCTGAGCTTGTTCTTTCCTCCCCGGCAACTGAGTTAGGAAGGACGCCTGTATCTTTGTCGTGACTGCCTGTATTGATACACTATCCAAAGTGGAATTAATAACTTCGTCATGCTCAAAGTGATAGTCTATGTTTGCAACAAAAATATTCACCTTTCAATCAATAGGTGCCTTTTGCAAGGCATTGGAAAACCTCCCTGGTCTTTAGTCATTTAGCAGATGCTGTTATCCAGAGCGACTTACAGTGCATTCATCTTAAGACAGCTAAGTGGGAGAATCTCAGTGATAGTAAGTAAAATGTTCCTCAATAAAGTAGCTATCAGCAAAGTCAGCGCTAGTAAGGGGGAAAAGAGTCAAGTGCAATCGTTAGTTCACAAAAGCTTCTTTTTTTTACCTTACAGAAAATGTCATGTGTGGGGTACAGAAATTAGGTAGTCATTCAAAAATCATGATAAACACTAGTATTGCACACAGAGTGAGTCCATGCAACTTAATATGGGACTTGTTAAGGATGTGTTTACTCCTGAACTTATTTAGGCTTGCCATAACAAAGAGTACTTATTGACTCACAACATTTCATTGTTTATTAATTAGTAAAAGATTCTTACAACATATTTCGACTTTGACATTATGGGGTCTTGTATGTAGGCCAGTGACACAAAATCTCATTTTAATCCATTTTAAATTCAGACTGTAACACACGGAAGGCCAGAGAGGACAAATTCATTTTAAAAATGGTTCCCTCGTTATGTCGATCACAACGCATTTATCTTATGATCACTACATAACAAAAGTTGTTTTGTCGAGATCACAAGATAATCAAAAGTACCACGCATCATCCATTAATTTGTTCAGATGCAAAATAACAACTTCATCAAGGAGCCCTATGGCTTTGTTCAGTGCAATGTGGGGCATTTGAGCCCTGAATGATACCTGACAGGCAGCACTGTCTCCCAAGCTGCGTGCCACCCCAAGACCACAGTCAATCGCATGCAAGGAACTACAGAGCTAACCTGGCTAGTATTGTGAGCTAGCTAGATAGTCTTGATAGCTAGCTTGTTATCTATGCTAGTTGTTAGCTTGCATAACTGATATGTGTATAATTATAAGGGATGCTTCATGTTTGTGGGTAATATTTACATTGGGTGAGCTCCATTCCTGGCAGGCTTATCCGATTAAATTTCAGTCAGGAAGCTGCCTTATAGGCTGTTTTTATAGGCAAGGCTTATTGTAGATTAGCTGTGAAAGTGCTTTATAGCCATATGCATATCTGATCCAGGGGGTGATCCATGGGGTGAGCTCTATTCCTGGCAGGCTGATCAGATTCAATAGCAGCCTCAGAGGCTGATGTCAGGATACTGCCTTGTAGGCTGTATCCTGACATTCTTTATCCCCTTACACTGTGTATAAGACAGTAGTTTTGGAATTGTTAGTTAGATTACTTGTTGGTTATTACTGCATTGTCGGAACTAGAAGCACAAGCATTTCACTACACTCGCATTAACATCTGCTAACCATGTGTATGTGATTTGATGTGTAAGGCTCCTTGCAGACAGCCTACTCAGTAGCATCCTGACTTATCAGCCTCTGAGGCTTCTAATGAATCTGATCAGCCTGTCAGGAATAGAGAGCACCCAGTCTTGATCATTTAGATAATGCATCCTGACTGCTAATCTGCCTGCAAGGAGCTTTACCTATAAAACAGCCTACAAGGTAGAATCCTGACTTATCAGCCTCTGAGGCTGCTATTGAATCTTATCATCCTGTCAGAAATGGAGCTCACCCACTCTGTACATTTTAAATATTATCTATAAAACATGAAGTGTCCCGTACAATTATAAACATATCTGTTATGAAAGCTAACAACCAGCGTATATAACACGCTAGCAACCAGGCTAACTAGCTAGCTCGCTCACAAGACTAGCCAAGTTAGCTGCATTGTTGCTTCCATGCGGTTGGCTGTGGTCTTGGGGTGGCATACAGCCTGGGAGACAGGGCTGCCTGTTAGGCAGCCCTGTAATGATGACATTTGCAAAAACAAGAAAACAGATTAATGAAATTTGACCTTGATTTGCCTATTTTTGCACTGCTGCACAGTGCTTCACTATTGCATGTTTCATATAAATGAACAACATTGTAAGTTGAAGAAAACGACAACGACTCAATCTACACATAAAGTAATCGATGCAATATAATCAGCGTGTTATTATCGTCATGATGGTTTACCAGTTCTTTAAAGCAGGTTTGTAATATCTGTTGTTACTGCATTTCTATACATTCAATGGTTGTAACTAATATATCAAAGATGTTATTAAATAATCACTCTCCTCTATCATAGGGACCAGGATCATCTATGACCGTAAGTTCCTATTGGACCGGCGTAACTCCCCCATCGCCCAGACCCCCCCGGCCCACCTGCCCATCATCCCCGGGGTGACCAGCCTCAACGTCCTGACCGAGAACAGAAGGAACGAGGCCAACAACCACATCAAACCCCACAACAGTCATGGCAAGACAGCCACCGGTCAGTGGGTGCCATATCCTCTGACTAATGTTGTCATGCCATACAACATGCTCTCTCTCTGTAGTCCATGTCAACCATGTTTTATCATGGAACCCCTGAGTCAAATTAGTAATAACAAAGGTATTACACCCCTTGCTTTAGAGTACAGATTACATTGTATTTGTGTTCTTGTGTTTTAAAGGTGAGGATGCTCAGTTTGAGATGGACATCTGACCTCACCTGAGGAACCACACCGGAACAACAGAAGAAGAAACAAACCTGGTTCCTGTGCTGTGTTCCAGTGGCTTGGCTTGTAGAAACCAATGTTGTGAGCTCTCACATCACTCACAGCAGCCATCTTCTTTCGCTCTCTGTCTCGCCGTCACTGGGTGTGATGTATGTAAACCACGCAGATAAACTATACCATGTAATACGTTAACTGTACGGCCAACTTGGCCCCATACTGTGGCTCTGTTTCAATGTCCATGCTAGCATACCACTTAGAATGAAGCAATGTATTTGACATGCATCCTAAGTGGTATGGTAGTGTGGATATTGGAATGTAGCCTGCATGTGTTGTTGCCAACTCATCTATCGTTGTCAAGCCATAGTTTGGCATGACAATGAAACAACACAAAGAGGAGTTGGCTACAATACAAACTGACTGGGCTACCAGGCTATGGCTAACCCTGAGACCTAGCGGAAGACTCTGCAGGTCTATTTGAATAGGTCTCAGGGTTACCAACTGCCGTATATATGTATTGTATGTAATTCAGCCACACAACAAGGAAAAGGGTCTAAAGGTAACCAGAGATATTCTTAACCATTAACAAAATGTAGACGCCCAAGTCAATGCAGTAATCTAAACGGACCATTCTGTATTTCTGTATGTGTCCTTAATGCCAGAGCACACTGTAAACAAAGCTGTCTTTACTGCTTTAGACATTTTATAATGGGGCCTAAGAAACTGTACAATATCTACTACTTGTACTACTTTGTAGAGCAAAGTACTGGCCTTAGATTGATATTACTTATCCTTTTCAGAACCGTTGTCATTGTTTGGGTAAAATGTTCATAAAAAAAACAAAATACTGGATATGCTCTTACCTGCCTGTTTTGTAGTCCGTTAGTTACCAGCAATTAAACTCATAAGGGATGATGTGACTGATTAAATTCTGATTAGCTGAGAATTTCATCATCATTCCAAGCCTTGAATATCTATCCATCACCAATACAAGCCTGACTTTATGTTGCATTTTGGGTCTTTCTGGTAAAGGATTTTATGAAGATTTACCATTTGGAAAACTTTGGCTTTCCGTTTGTGGTGATGGTTTGATAGATTTGCAAAATGAAAGGAGAAAATGAATTTATACATTATTTCAGGCTATTCTAAATGTTATACATAATCTGATAATGACTAAATACATTTGAATTAGCTACATGAATGGTTTGTATTTTGTCACAAAAGAGATTTGAAACTACAAATCTAACTGCTGTTCTAATTTGAATTAACTTCATTTTTTCAGAGAAATTTCAATGCCAGTGGATACTGTTACAGCAAGATCAATAAAGTTCCTTATGATGAGGATTATGCTGTTCTGCCTGTTTTGTCTGTACACATGGTTTATGATGAGGATTATGCTGTTCTGCCTGTTTTGTCTGTACACATGGTTTATGATGAGGATTATGCTGTTCTGCCTGTTTTGTCTGTACACATGGTTTATGATGAGGATTATGCTGTTCTGCCTGTTTTGTCTGTACACATGGTTTATGATGAGGATTATGCTGTTCTGCCTGTTTTGTCTGTACACATGGTTTATGATGAGGATTATGCTGTTCTGCCTGTTTTGTCTGTACACATGGTTTATGATGAGGATTATGCTGTTCTGCCTGTTTTGTCTGTACACATGGTTTATGATGAGGATTATGCTGTTCTGCCTGTTTTGTCTGTACACATGGTTTATGATGAGGATTATGCTGTTCTGCCTGTTTTGTCTGTACACATGGTTTATGATGAGGATTATGCTGTTCTGCCTGTTTTGTCTGTACACATGGTTTATGATGAGGATTATGCTGTTCTGCCTGTTTTGTCTGTACACATGGTTTATGATGAGGATTATGCTGTTCTGCCTGTTTTGTCTGTACACATGGTTTATGATGAGGATTATGCTGTTCTGCCTGTTTTGTCTGTACACATGGTTTATGATGAGGATTATGCTGTTCTGCCTGTTTTGTCTGTACACATGGTTTATGATGAGGATTATGCTGTTCTGCCTGTTTTGTCTGTACACATGGTTTATGATGAGGATTATGCTGTTCTGCCTGTTTTGTCTGTACACATGGTTTATGATGAGGATTATGCTGTTCTGCCTGTTTTGTCTGTACACATGGTTTATGATGAGGATTATGCTGTTCTGCCTGTTTTGTCTGTACACATGGTTTATGATGAGGATTATGCTGTTCTGCCTGTTTTGTCTGTACACATGGTTTATGATGAGGATTATGCTGTTCTGCCTGTTTTGTCTGTACACATGGTTTATGATGAGGATTATGCTGTTCTGCCTGTTTTGTCTGTACACATGGTTTATGATGAGGATTATGCTGTTCTGCCTGTTTTGTCTGTACACATGGTTTATGATGAGGATTATGCTGTTCTGCCTGTTTTTGTCTGTACACATGGTTTCACAATGGTTGTGATCACATTGATAACAAAAGTACACGAATGTCCAACAAATTTGTCTTCTGCTTTATCCTGTTCCCAACCCCTCCAAAAGACCGAGATAAACACAGAGAGGAATATCCATACATCCAGTTGCTTTGAGCAGGACGGAGCTCGTTTTTCCCCCGGAGTTTTCATTTGTCTTGAATGCACTGAAGTTTGAAGTCAGAGATTTACAAGTACCCAGTTGTTTTGATGCAGCATAGAAAAGCCTCATGGCTTCATTCATAACGGTAAAAAAAAAAAAGAAAAAAAAGAGTTTAATCACGTCCGAATCATCCTCTGGAAAAACAGACATGCTTGGGTTTGTCGCGTTCGAAACGACTGGGAACTCTGAAATCTCCGACTTCAGTGTGTTGAAGACAACTGGGAACTTGAAACATTTTTTTGCTCCGACGAAGAAAAATAATTTTGAACGGTCATCCAACTCGGAATAGTCGGCAAATCTATCCTCTTTCTAGAGCTCTGACTTTCCGGTTTGAAGATCACTGGCGTCATGATTTTACCTCGTTTTTTTAGTTCCCAGTTGTCTTGAAAACACCAATAATTAAATAACGGACATTTTAATAGTAATACAAGTCCTCTGCAAATATGACACCATACGGCTATATGGGTAGTAGTTCCCCAGCCGTAGGGTCAGTTATTGAATAGCCCTGGTGTAGGATATTGTTTTGACCACTAGATGGTGTGCAATGTTAAGTGTTTCAAGTACAGCAAAAACTTTTGGTCATGTAGTGTATGTGGACACATGCTCGTCGAACATCTCAGTCCAAAATAATGGGCATTAATATGGAGTTGGTCCCTCCTTTGCTGCTATAACAGCAATGATGGGGTTAAGTTAGGGCTCTGTGCAGGCCAGTCAAGTTCTTCCGCACCGATCTCAACAAATCAATACTGTATATACCTCGCTTTGTGCACGGTGGCATTGTCATGCTGAAACAGGAAAGAGCCTTCCCCAAACTGTTGACACAAAGTTGGAAGCACAGAATCGTCTAGAATGTCATGCTGTAGCATTAAGATTCACCATCACTGGAACTAAGGGGCGTAGCCCAAACCATGAAAAACAGCCCCAGACTATTATTCCTCCTCCACCAATTAGGCCTGGCTCGCAGTCTGGTTAGCGTTCTCCTGGCATCCGCCAAACCCAAATTTGTCTGTTGGACTGCCAAATGTTGAAGCGTGATTCATCACTCCAGAGAACGCGTTTTCACTGGTCCAGAGTCCAATGGCTGCAAGCTTTACACCACTCCAGCTGACACTTGGCATTGCACATGGTGATCTTAGGCTTGTGTGCGGCTGCTCGGCAATGGAAATCCATTTCATAATGCTCCCGACGAACAGTTCTTGTGCTGACGTTGCTTCCAGAGGCCGTTTTGAACTCGGTAGTGAGTGTTGCAACCGAGGACAAACATTTTTTACACACTGCGTGCTTCAGCAGTCGGCGGTCCCACTCAGTGAGCTTGTGTGGCATCTACCACTTCGCAGCTGAACCATTGTTGCTCCTAGATGTTTCCTCTTCACAATAACAGCACTTACAGTTGACCAGGGCAGCTTTAGCAGGGCATACATTTGTTGGAAAGGTGGCGTCCTATGACAGTGCCACCTTGAAAGTCACTGAGCTCTTCAGTAAGGCCCTTCTACTGCCAATGTTTTCCTATGGAGATTATATGGGTGTGTGCTCGATTTTATTCACCTGTCAGCAACGGATGTGGTTGAAATAGTCGAATCCACTAATTTGAAGGGGTGTCCACATACTTTTGTTTCTATAGTATATATCCAAATGATGTGAGTGTGTGTTTTATGTTGATGTGTGTGTGTGTTTTATTTTGCTGTGTGTGTGTTTGTGGATGTCTGTTTTATGTGGCTGTGTGTGTGTTTTATGCGGCCGTGTGCATGCACATGCATGTGCCACTGTCTGTAGCAACATAATCTCTGAAACACAGAACTAAAATCTTACGTAATTGCGCCAGATGCTAGATTAAGTCCTATGGGAAGACGTGTTAGAAAAGGACACTACAATGAGGAACAGATACAGGGCGGTATCTCCACCCCCATCTGTTCCCAAGTTACAGTCAAGTCTATGGGCGAAATATCCCCTCCCCTATCGGAATTTGAATGTTTTGAACACCTGCGAAATCATGATATGTCCAAACGAAAAACGAAGTCATTGGATCCCACAGTCTATTGACACACGTTATGATTAAGCAGTAAGGCCTGAGGAGGTGTTGTATTTTTAAGTAATAAGGCCCAAGGGGGTGGTGGTATATGTTCTTAGACATTACGCAACGCGTAGTGCCTGGATACAGCCCTTAGCCGCTATTATAAGCTGGTTACCAACGTAGTTAGAGCAGTAAAAATACATGTTTTGTCAATCAGCATTCAGGGCTCGAACCACACAGTTTATAATGGGCATTATAAACTGGGTGGTTAGAGCCCTGAATGCTGATTGTCTGACAGCCGTGGTATATCAGACCATATACCACAGGTATGACACCCCAAAATGTTTTACTCTTCTAATTACGTTTGTAACCAGTTTATAATAGTAATAAGGCACCTCAGGGGTTTATGGTATATGGCCAATATACCACGGCTAAGGGCTGTATCCAGGCACTTTGCGTTGCGTTGTGCATAAGAACAGCCCTAACCCTATTGGCCATATACCCCACCCCCTGGGACTTATTGCTTAATTATGAACCAGGTGGTGCAAGCCCTAAATGCTGATTGGCGGATACGACAAAAAAACTAAAACGTTTTACTCTTCTAATTACATTGGTAGCCAGTTTATAATATCATTAAGGCCCCTCGGGTGTTAGTTGCATATGGCCAATATACCACGTCTAAGGGCTGTTCTTAGGCACGACCCCACCCCCTCATGCCTTATTGCTTAATTCTAAACTGGGTGGTTCAAGCCCTGAACGCTAACTGGCTGACATCCGTGGTACATCAGATTGTAAACCACAGGTTTGACAAAACATGTATTTTTACTGCTCTATTTATGCTGGTAACCAGTTTATATTAGCAATAAGGTACCTTGGAGGTTTGTGGTATATGGCCAATATACCACGACTAAGGGCTGTATCGTGCCTAAGAACAGCCCTTAGCCATTGTATATAGTCCATATACCACACCCCCTTGGGTCTTATTGCTTAAATAAATCACCCCTGATGATGCGTTCATAACCAAGTGGGAAGGTGGTATTTACCACATACTGTACTACTGGAAAAAATCCACTTGAACACCCTTCCAACTTGTAATTACTAGTGGGAAACTCATAGATTCTTGATCTCTGACTTCTCCCGCATGCTGTCCTCTGACGTCACCTCCTAAGGAGGTTATATGTAACAGCAAAACATTATTTATAAAAAGCTATCTATAAATATGGTCACGGTATCAGTATAATCATGTCTGAACCATTATCTTCCTTCATTTTCAGCTGTTATTTTACCCAAAAGCTTCTCGTTGTTTTTGAGTTATGTTAAAATAGGTTATTCATTGTTATTTTAAATGGTTAGTAACCATTTTATAAAAGCAATAAGGCATTTGTGTTATAGAGTCTGTGTTATATTTTCAATTTAGTCACAGGCAGGGGCGCAACTTTGGTTTTAGAAGTGGGGGGGGGACATCATTTTTTAAATATATTTTTATCCAGCAGGATAAACACTCCAAACAGTCTACCCCACTGCTCGGGAAGTCTGCATGGTCCTAAAGCAAACCGTTGCCTCGTTTTGTATCACATCCCAATGATAAAACTGTGGGGGACAAAAATGCCATTTCAGAATGTGGGGGGGACATGTCTCCCCCTTTCCCAGTGAAAGTTGTGCCCCTGGTCACAGGTAAATAGTTTGACTGGCCCTCTGCCTCGTGTCGGGTTGAACACCATTTACCTGTGACTATATCATGATATAGCATGGCCTCTTGAGCCTTATTGCTTAATTAGCCTAATGTAGCTGTTTTAATTGTGTTCTTCTTGTTTTACATCCTCTGACAATAACAACATGATGATCAACGCGTGGGTATGGGTGTGTCTACGTAAAACCTGAAGGTCATTGAGTAATTCAGAAACTGACCTTTTCTGAATCATCATTAGTTAATCCCGTTGAAAAGACATGGGGAGAATAAGGCTTTACAGATGACTATCACACCCTGATCTGTTTCACCTGTCCTTGTGCTTGCACATCTTCCCCTGGCTACTTATACCTGTGTTCTCTGTTTGTCTGTTGCCAATTCAACCAGCGTTTTGTCTCAGCTCCTGCTTTTTCTAGTCTCTCTTTTTCTCGCCCTCCTGGTTTTGACCCTTGCCTGTCCTGACTCTGAACCCACCTGCCTGACCCTGAACCTGCCTGCACCCTGTACCTTTGCCCCTACTCTGGATTACCGACCTCTGCCTGACCTGACCCTGAGCCTGCCCGCCGTCCTGTACCTTTGCCTCACTACCCTGGATTATCGACCCCTGCCTGCCTTGACCTGTCGTTTGCCTGCCCCTGTTGCTGTAATACACATTGTTACTTCAGCACAGTCTGCATTTGGGTCTTACCTGAAACGGGATAACTACTGTATGGAGACAGGATTAGTATACAACAAAGTACATCAGTAGTCTGAAGCATAGATATCAGCATCTGTGTCAGGCACTGGCTTTGCTGGTGTCAGTCTTTAAGTAGTTTTTCCACAGGCCTATGTACTGACGGCAACCAGAAAACTGATGGTTTCAGATACCAGATAGCCTATACCATCTCCTGCTGTTGTGCCCTTAAAAAAAGGTGCTTACCAGTGGAAGACCCCTAAACTAGCTCCAGGGGAACATCCAAATGCTTACTTACAGGCCCCTAACCAACAATGCAGTTTAAAATTTATGAATAAGAATAAAAAATAAATTAACAAATCATTAAAGAGCAGCAGCAAAATAAGAAGAGCGAGACTATAAACAGGGGGTACCGGTACAGAGTCAATGTGTGGGGACACCGGTTAGTCGAGGTAATTGAGTTAATATGTACATGTAGGTACAGGTATTAAAGTGACGATGCATAGATTTTTTATGTAACCTTTATTTAACTAGGCAGTTAAGAACAAATTGTTATTTACAACGACGGCCAAACCCAGACAACGCTGGGCCAATTGTGCGCCGCCCTATGGGACTCCCAATCACAACCGGATGTGATGCAGCCTGAATTCAAACCAAGTACTGCAGTGACACCTCTTGTACTGAGATGCACTGTCTTAGACCACTGTGCCTCTCGTTAGCCCACTGCGCCTCTCATTAGCCCACTGCGCCACACGGGAGCCCAAGATAATAACAGAGAGTAAAAGCGGCATGAAAGACGGGGTGGGAAGGTGGGCAATGAAATAGTCTAGGTAGCCATTTGATTAGATGTTCAGGAGTCTTATGGCTTGGGGGTAGAAGCTGTTTAGAAGCCTCTTGGACCTGGGTGCTCCGGGACTGCTTGCCGTGCGGTAGCAGAGAGACTAGTCTATGACTTGGGTGGCTGGAGTCATTGACAACTTTTAGGGCCTTCCTCTGACGCCGCCTGGTATATAGGTCCTGTACAGTGATGTACTGGACCGTACGCACTACCCTCTGTAGTGCCTTACAGTCAGGGGTCAAGCAGTTGCCATACCAGGCAGTGATGCAACCAGTCAGGATGCTCTCAATGGTGCAGCTGTATAATCCTTTGAGGATCTGAGGACCCATGCCAAATCTTTTCAGTCTCCTGAGGGGGAATAGGTTTTTTCGTGCCCTCTTCACAACGGTCTTGGTGTGCTTGGACCATGTTAGTTTGTTGGTGATGTGGACACCAAGGAACTTGAAGCTCTCAACCTGCTCCACTACAGCCCCGTCGATGAGAATGGGGGCGTGCTTAGTCCTCCTTTTCCTGTAGTCCACAATCATCTCGTTAGTCTTGATCACATTGAGGGAGAGGCTGTTGTCCTGACACCATATGGCCAGGTCTCGTCGTTGTTGTTGATCAGGCCTACCACTGTTATGTCATCGGCCAACTTAATGATGGTGTTGGAGTCGTGCCTGGCCATGCAGTCCCTAGTGAACAGGGAGTACAGGATTGGACTGAGGGGCCCCTGTGTTGAGGATCAGCGTGGCAGATGTGTTGTTACTTACCCTTACCACCTGGAGGCGGCCCGTCAGGAAGTCCAGGATCCAGTTGCAGAGGGAGGTGTTTACACCATGCCCAAACCGGACGCGCGCGTAAGTCTGTGTGCGCCATCGAGCGCAAATTGATTTTGTCCCCCCCACACCAAACGCGATCACGACACGTAGGTTGAAATATCAAAACAAACTCCGAAACAATTATGTTATTTTGGGGACAGGTCGAAAAGCATTAAACATTTATGGCAATATTAGCTAGCTAGCTTGCAGTTGCTAGCTAATTTGCCCTATTTAGCTAGCTTGCTGTTGCTAGCTAATTTGTCCTGGGATATAAACATTGAGTTGTTATTTGACCTGAAATACAGAAGGTCCTCTACTCCGACAATTAATCCACACTTAAAACGGTCAACAGAATCATTTCTAGTCATCCCTCCTCCTTCCAGGCTTTTTCTTCTTTGGACATTATATGGCGATTGGCATCGAACTTTCATAATAAGGTGTATTACTACAACCGACTGACCGACCTCTGTTCACCTTTCAAAACCCCCACGTGGGTATAACCAATGAGGAGATGGCACGTGGGTATATGCTTCTATAAACCAATGAGGAGATAGGAGAGGCAGGACCTGCACCGCGTTCAGCATCACAAATAGAACTGACTTCTATTTTAGAGCTTGGTAATGCAGACGCTCGTTGGCGCACATGAGTAGTGTGGGTGCAATGATTGAATAACAGGTATGTGTACATTTATTTTGCAACGCTCGCGCATGCGACATGAGCGGTGTGGTCAGCATGTTAGTTCCAGGGTCCTTAGCTTATTGATGTGCTTTGAGGGTAGTATGGTGTTGAATGCTGAGCTGTAGTTAATGAATAGCATTCTCACATACTTCCTTTTTTCCTTTTGTCCAGGTGGGAAAGGGCAGTGTGGAGTGCAATAAAGATTGCATCATCTGTGGATCTGTTAGGGTGGTATGCAAATTGGAGTGGGTCTAGGGTTTCTGGGATAATGGTGTTGATGTGAGCCATGGCCAGCCTTTCAAAGCACTTAATGGCTACAGACCTGAGTGCTACAGGTCTGTAGTCATTTAGGCAAGTTACCTTCTGTTCTTGGGCACAGGAACTATAATGGTCTGCTTAAAACATGTTGGTATTACAGACTCGGACAGGGAAAATGTCAGTGAAGACACTTGCCAGTTGGTCAGCGCATGCTCGCAGTACACGTCCTGGTAATCCGTCTGGTCCTGCGGCTGTGTGAATGTTGACCTGTTTGAAAGTCTTACTCACATCGGCTGCAGTCGTCCGGAACAGCTGGTGCTCATGCATGTTTCAGTGTTATTTGCCTCCAAACGAGAATATAGTTTAGTAGTTTAGCTCGTCTGGTAGGCTCGTGTCACTGGGAAGCTCTTGGCTGTGCTTCCCTTTGTACAGTCAAGTACTGTAAAGCTACGTTCAGGAGAACTACTCACCGGGAAAAGGGGCTTAGAATACAATTTGATCATTAAAAGACCAAAACATTTATACAAGGTATTTGACCGAACCATGAACCTAATCTGGTGAAATGAGATGAGTCCACACTTACACGTTTCCAGCCTCGACCGCTCCATAGGTCCACTGTGCTTTGATCTCATCCAGAAAATATCAAATCAATATCACACA
Source organism: Oncorhynchus kisutch (assembly GCF_002021735.2). Classification (NCBI taxonomy): domain Eukaryota; kingdom Metazoa; phylum Chordata; class Actinopteri; order Salmoniformes; family Salmonidae; genus Oncorhynchus; species Oncorhynchus kisutch. The sequence goes on from NC_034184.2 coordinate 27,636,934, forward strand.
TTTATTAACAGAGATTACATTTTCAAATACATTCCACCATCTATCCAATGAATAAATCAGTTCTGAAAAATGAAAGGAGCTAACATAGTTATAATGCTGTCTGTTTCATGATCTGAAATAATTTTCACAGTCACAGCTAGACAGCTGGTTAGTGCTCAATTAATCATTAGTGAAAGTGTAGGCTATAGGCAGCCGAGAATTTGGTAAGACTGTAGAAGACTGTTGGTGTGTTGGTTTTAGAGGTTGAGCTATTGGGATGGATGAGGAAGTTTTAAAACATGAACATAGCCTACTTTAGTCCGCTGAGGCTCCTATACATACATTTCCAAGTAAAACAAAACAAAATATTATTGTTGTTCACCACCCTAAGAGACCAGGCAGTACTAGACACATCTGGTGATTTGGAATGAGACTATGATTACACCCAATCTTACAGAAAGAAACAGATTGTTATTTTCCTCCTGCTGAAACCTTGTTTATAACAGGCATAATCGGACGAGTAGGTCTTCCCTGGCCCCTAAGACAAGGCCTGAGAATACTAGTGCATTGGCACACAAACACACACAGGTGGTCTCCCGTAGAGGGTACGAAAAGTGTTCTAAAGCCGCCAAACAACTCGTTATATGACTGTTGGGTAATTGTAAATTCATTCTATTTTGATGAAACTTTTCTAGCTTCAAATTAAACTGTTGTCTAGTTTTGTGAAGCGCAGTGGAAATTATTGGCACAACAACTGAATCTATAAATGCCTGGGAGTCTGCCCACATAGGAAAGGACTGGGGACAAAATCAATGCAGTGAAATTGGGGTTCCCTGGGGTTTGTCCAAACAACAAAACACTATCAGAATTCTAGATCAGTAAAGTTTGAAAACTAACTCTCCAAGTGGAGATAATAAGTGCATTCTACAAAGACAGACAATCCTATTAAATGTGTACAACAAAGTGTCAACTAGACCGAGACAACTTTTGATTAAAACCCCAAACTTTCCATAGCTTTCATATGCAGAAGGAGGGATATCACATTTCATATTTTCAAATATGATTAGTCTAGGTTTGAAGACAGCAAAGTGCATAACAAAGTAATGTAGAGAGACATTTCACTGTCGTCTTTGATGTCTGCTAATGATGAATTGCAGACACATCTATATTGCCTATATTATTGTGCAGGTCAATTAAAGCAGAAGGAATATATTCATGTTTTATGCTTTATGCATAGTGTTTGGGCCCAGACTAAATGAACTAAATGAACAAAGGAGCTCTGAAATAAAGGAGCTTTTATCTCTGAGTGACAGTTCATACACCGAGGCTGTGTTCCAAATGGCACCCTATTCCCTATACAGTGCACTACTTTTGACCAGGGCCAACAGGTCAAAAATATTGCACTATGTAGGGAATAGGGTGCCATTTGGGATGAAGCTTCCCAACCTTTATGACTGCCTCTCAAGGATAAGAGTCTCCACACAAGGCTCTAGCAGTATCCATGTACAATACCTGATTCAAAACCAGAGACTGTGTTTATGTCTGTGATAGCACACTACAATGATAGATGGATTGCATTTGAAAAGCGCCACTTACTGATTCTGCAAACACCACCCTCAACCGAAAGGCTCTCCGGAGGGTAGTGCTGTCAGCCCAACGCATCACTGTGGACACACTGCCTGCCCTCCAGGACATTTCCACCACTCAGTGTCAAAGGAAGGCCAAGAAGATCATCAACGACCTCGCCACCTGAGTCAAGGTCTGTTCACTCTGCTTCCATTTAGCAGACAGACAGTACAGGTGCATCAAGGCCGGGACCGAAAGACTGAAAAACAGCTTTTATCTCCAGGCCATCAGACAGTCATTGCACCATCTCCTGTACTAACAGACAAAGATAGACTCACTTACACAAAACACACACACAAGCTCTCTCTCACACACAAACACCTTATACACATGCAGACTCCTGTTCTCACATATAAAACACTCACACACATACGCCCATACTCACAAACTCACACACACAGTCAACGCTGCTGTCCCATGTACAGTTGAAGTCGGAAATGTACGTACAGCTTAGCCAAATACATCACAATCCCAGTGGGTCAGAAGTTTACATACACTCAATTAGTATTTGGTAGCATTGACTTTAAATTGTTTAAAACTTGGGTCAAACGTTTCGGGTAGCCTCCCACAAGCTTCCCACAAAAAGTTAGGTGAATTTTGGCCCATTCCTCCTGACAGAGCTGGTGTAACTGAATCAGGTTTGTAGGCCTCCTTGCTCGCACACGCTTTTTCAGTTCTGCCCACAAATCTTCTATAGGCTTGAGGTCAGGGCTTTGTGATGGCCACTCCAATACCTTGACTTTGTTGTCCTTAAGCCATTTTGCCACAACCTTGGAAGTATGCTTGGGGTCAATCCCATTTGGAAGACCCATATGTGACCATGTTTTAGACTAATATCTTGAGATGTTGCTTCAAAATATCCACATAATTTTCCTCCCTCATTGTGCCATCTATTTTGTGAAGTGCACCAGTCCCTCCTGCAGCAAAGCACCCCCACAACATGATGCTGCCACCCTGTGCTTCACGGTTGGGATGATGTTCTTCGGCTTGCAAGCCTCCCCTTTTTTCCAACAAACATAATGATGGTCTTTATGGCCAAACAGTTCTATTTTTGTTTCATCAGACCAGAGGACATTTCTCCAAAAAGTACACTCTTTGTCCCCATGTTCAGTTGCAAACCATAGTCTGGCTTTTTTATGGCGGTTTTGGAGCAGTGGCTTCTTCTTTGCTGAGCGGCCTTTCAGGTTATGTGCAGGACTCGTTTAACTGTGGATATAGATACTTTTGTACCCGTTTCCTCCAGCATCTTCACAAGGTCCTTTGCTGTTGTTCTGGGATTGATTTGCACTTTTCACACCAAAGTACATTCATCTCTAGGAGACAGAACGCGTCTCCTTCCTGAGCGGTATGACGGCTGCGTGGTTCCATGGTGTTTATACTTCCATACTATTGTTTGTACAGATGAACGTGGTACCTTCAGGCGTATGGAAATTGTTCCCAAGGATGAACCAAACAAGGCTGATTTCCGCCACAATTTTGCTGTTTAAACAAGTTTTGTTTAGCTAATAAAATTCAAACATTAATTCAAACTACGTTTGGGTACCTTGTTAACATTACAACATGAAATCCATGTCTTAAACGTTGCTACGTTTAGGAAATGGCAAAGAGAACCTGTAATCTGCTTGACACATTAAAGTTACTTACCTTACAGATCACGAAGTCGACTAATTTCCACTCCATTCATATGCAAATCCATTTGATTCATACACTGGCTTGTCTGGCTGTCATGTTTGTATTTTAACCTGCCCTTCCCTTATCTACACTGAAATAATATCATTTCAGTAGTCCTCTATTAGGATTTTTTTCCCTATCTCGCTGTTACGAATCCCTTTTGGCCCGACAGTCTAGGGGGGATGGTAATGAGACCCGTAACATAACTCATGCAAATTATAATTGTGACAAAGTAAAAGTGTGAACGAAATAACCACGACAACAGAAATCTACCGTCAAACTCCAGGTTTATTTATAAACACACGGTAATGGGGGGGGGAGCAGGAAAAGGGGCTGAGCTGGACCCAAGGAAAGAAACAATAAATATACAAAAACACCCCGAAGCTAGACTAGCCTACTTTAACAACAGCTAACTAACTAACCAAAAATACAGTGGGTGGTCCGCCCAGTTCTAACTAGTGTATTTAACAAAGTTCACCTACGGGTAGTGTATGCCCATGGGCGACTTGTCTTGGTTTCCCCCTTTTCCCACCAGCAACAAACAAACACCATAACCAAAAACAATACTCACAGGTGATGACAAAGTGCTATGAGGTGCTCAAACAAAAGAGAGGTTTAAGACACAAAGAGAGAGTGAAACACAGAGATCTACATACATGGCATTTACAGAGAGATTGAGCTCTAGAGCAAACAAATGATGGGGTTTTTAAACCATGGGGAAGGAACTATGATAGGGTAGGAAACAGGAGGTGGTGTGTCTTCTGATTGATGATTGATTGTTGACTGATTGGGGAGTGATGATTTTCACCTGTGAGGGGAGAAGGAGAGAAAAGAAACACAGGATACACACACACACAGACACAGGATACCTGTATCCGTAACACTCGCATAGCTCATTAGTACACCCTCATGGTTGAGTATATATTCATCTATTGTAGGTCCTAGGATACAACAATGAATAATGTGAAACAAACAAATACCATCAAAGGATAACTTACAACTTACTATAATGAACACCTTGTGAAACAGCTATGAAAACAAACCTGGCAATATTTCAGATTTAAATACATAAACTTTGATCGTTTTTGGTACAGTTGATTTATTTTCACAGATATTTTTTTTGGTACACTCGCATGGCAACCGTAGACTAAAATACTGCATTCTGGTGTGTGGAAAATAGATGAGATGGTTGCTGTGTGGGTGGGAGGTTCTGCCTGTCACTTGTTCTGAACAGGCAGCCAGTCTCAGAAGTGGGACTTGAAGAGGCAGACTGCAAAGTCCAGGCACTGCTGCTTGCTTTGTTCTGAGTGTTTGCAGTGCTAGTGTTTTTAGTTCATCTGTGTATCTCACATTATGTGCCCAGTATGATAGAGCAAAACAACTTTCTTAGCAGATAATGACAACATGACAACAACAGTAGCTGTAGATGATGTAATGAAAGGTTGGAAGGTGGTTGGTAATGGAGGACATCAGGTGGATCCACGTCTGGGTGTTGGGCAGAACCCCTAGATCCTGGAGAACAGGAGCATAGTTAAAGGGAACAGGGTAGGAGACAGAGATGTAAACAAACAAATACACAGGTTGCACTTTACTGTGAGAAAATTTGATGGATTATTGCAGTGTTTTAAATGGGAGATATATTTCATTTCAACACTTTTGGAAGGTATAGCCTAACTCAAACTGGTCCCCCTCCGACTCTGGGTACATAGAATCAGACTGATCTGAACTCCCTGGTTCTGGTGGATGGCATACCTCCTGGGGGGCTCGGACAGTCGATGGTCCTAAAGTCATTGGGAGAGGTAAATTGAAGAGGTACATTTTTTATAAGCTCAGCATAACTACAATTTCTTGCATTCTCAAATGTCAACCACAGCTTAACATACTTTGTCTATTGGGCTTCACTGAAGTGTAGGGTGTCAGTGCTTTCAGTGGTCGACCGTCCAACTGCTCCAACTGTAGAAGATTGTTGGCTTCCATCAACGAGGTAAGCCTAGGAAGAGAAAAATATCAGTGTTAGGGAAACTAGTACTAGCTTCAGGTTATTTTGTGTGCAAATCATTTTTTATATTCACTTTAACAGATGGTGACCCCAGCTAGGAGCGAAAGAGTAGCGAGGTTTCCCAGGTTTCGCATTTCTTTCGTCCTTTTTCCAAACCAAGTCATTTGCCCGGATGTCATAGCACTTGGTCCCCTTCTTGATTCTGCTCCGGTAACTCTCATTCTGTTCCTCCTGCGCCTTGTCCATGTTCAGTTTCACCTTGATTGATAACAGGAATAAATGCAATTATATTTCATATTACAAATACATTTCTTACATATCTCTTGGCGGGTCAGAAAATAAATTGACAGTGGACAATCATTTTTACCTGGTCAAAAACTTCCACATCCTTCTCAGTCCGGTCCTCGAAGGCGTTCTGATCTGGTTCGACAACTTTCACCACATCAGGTGGGGTTTCAGTGATCTTAAAGTACGTTATACAAAAATAGCAATAGACAAACAACAACACTAAGTCAATCACACATTTTAAAGAATACAATATATGCAATAATTATTTACACAATTGCATTGTTTACCTCAGTCAACAGCTGCGGCTCCCGTCCGTACTGGGTGGAGGCCTGAATGCTGCTTTTTGTGCAAAGCTAATTACCTTCAGGTTGTTCTCCAACCCTTCCTTGTACCAATCAAGGGACTTGCCCATGGCATTCTTGAGGGTCTGGTTGGTCCATTCACCAAACCTGAAGGAGAGGTTAGGAAAGTGATATCTATTGACAATGTAAGATATTGAAATATGTCGGATTATGTACCATGGAAAAACAAAAATGGTAAAAAATAAATAAAACAAACCATTGGTGACAGAATATAACCTATAACATCCGTACCTTGTTCCAGCGTCACTCAAGATGACCTCAGGAGAACCTGAACCGTGAACTAGAACTGCCCGCATCCTCCTTCCTTCGCAACCACTGGGAGGTAAAAATCGAGCCAAGCAACCAGCATTGCAACAGACTCTTTGGTTCATTACATAATCCAGTCAGCATTTTGCAAGTTCTAGCAACAGCCCTAGCAACAGAAGCTAGAACTCATCGAATCCCATTGTGATGCACAGGGGGACACTATTTGGCATGACAGGCCCCACCCATCAATATCTGCTCTTATGATCTGCGGTTAGGTTTCAGTTGTGTTGTATTAGTTGTAATCTAACTGATCACCAGTAGTTTGGTTCTAGCATGCCGATCATAGCCGTGCTGGTTGTCTAGGCTAATAGCTAACATTAGTTGGCAAAATAGCTAACATTACCCGGCTGGCTTGCTGGCTTGCCTTTTTTTAGCTGGCTGGCTAGCTTGCTGACTAAGATACCTGCATATAGCTAACATTATTTGATATATGGTTCGATGGCATTACGTATTTCTCAAACTTTGGTTTACTTTAATGTACCTGTAAGCTAGGTGTTGATAGAAACTGTCTGACTCATTCAGTGTTAATGTAACGTTTAACAGGCTGGTAGGGCTAAAGTTAGCAGGCTAGTAGGGGTAACATTATCAGGCTAGTTGGCTAGCAACCTTACAAGTTGAACCAGTTTGTAACATTAAATTCATAAAGTATTTGCTTGTAAGTTGGTTGAAAATGATATTGAAACCAGTAGTTATGAGTGCAAACGATTTGGTTTAATTTGAAGTGATACATTTGAAGTTATTTCTGTTGAAGGGAATAGGCTGGCTTCCCGGGTCCTCCATATTACATCACACCCCAGAAAAACATTTTCTGACATGACTTGATCGGTTTTATGTAATAACTCCAAAAATAGAAAACTTTGTATTGGTTACATTTATGCTACCTGCCCTTTAAAAGTGTTATTGAAACATCCAGTGAAAGTTTTAAGTTGTGTTGTGACATGGTAGTGGTGGTATACAGAAGATAGACCTATTTGGTAAAGGACCATGTCCAGGATGGCAAGAACAGCCCATCATTACTTTAAGACATGAAGGTCAGTTAATGCTGAAAATTTCGAGAACATTTAAAGGATCTTCAAGTGCAGTCACAAAAACCATCAAGAGCTATGATGAAACTGGCTCTCCTGAGAACCGCCACAGGAAAGGAAGACCCAGAGTTACCTCTGCTGCAGAGGATAAGTTCATTACAGTTACCAGCCTCAGAGTTCAAGTAAGAGACACATCTCAGCATAAACTGTTCAAAGGAGACTGCGTGAATTAGGCCTTCATGGACAAATATTTTGACTGGTACTGGATTTTACGAATTGTAATTCGTAACATATCACATCGAATGATTGATGGACATCCACAAATGAATACATACCACATGAAACATAACATGTCATACTAACTGGAGTGTCTCGGATTTACATACAGAATAATACGAAATGCTCTGAGACAGGATGGGATATAACACCGTCCTTGAACCATAAAATAGCCACTCCTTTCTATCCCATCATCATCAATATTTCATTGCAGTTCTAGGTTATATGAAGTGGTTAAATGTTCTCCTATCAACGACCTATAGCCTAATGATGCTTGAGTGATGATGCAACATGCCAGCGTGCGATACAGCGGAGTGGTCAAGGAGAGCTAGTAGCACAACTGGAGTGTCTCCACACTGAGAGAGGAATAGGCTATACTCACGTATTTACGCATACGTCTCCGGTAATGCATGGGACACAGCAGGGATATGATCTCGACTTAGGCCTATCGCTTCAAAAAGTCTCAAATAAGGACTCCACCCTGCCTAAATAAATATGAAAAAAATAACCCTGTATACAGCAAATGAAATAAGTGGAATACGTCACTAATTTTAGCCATACAAGCCCACATCACCTCATGCGCACCTGCACTCCATGCTAGTTACACACACAGGCAGTAATGCTACTGACATGTAACACAGGCAGTAATGCTACTGACATGTAACACAGGCAGTAATGCTACTGATATGTAACTTAGACAGTACACTATAGTACAGTGTTCCTCAACTTTTACTGTATCATTGACCGGTGAAGCATAGTCCTCCTCCTTTCATCTCACCACTATAACCGGACACTTCGTTGCCTCCCTGTTTTCCGTCTCTCTCTGCATATATTCTCTGCTGTCACTGTCTCTGTCTGTCTGTCTGTTTTAGTGTCTGCCTGTCACTCTGTCTGCCTGTCTTTGCTTCTCCTTGTGCTCCTCTGTTGTCACTCTGTCTGTCACTCCTAAGTGTTAATTGCTATTACATATAGATCCAACATATTAAGGAACTGGCAGTACATGTGTGTTTCTCTGATTTCTTCTGGTTGCACCAGCTAGGGGTAAAAAGTTAGTCTTTAATGCTAGTTCGGGCATAGCTACGTCCGACTTTGGGATCTGAATTTATACCTGTTGTACCAACCAAAAAATAAGACTTGTCGTAGTTAAGTCTGGCGTAAGCAACGCATTCACAAGATTTATGCTTCATAATGATGGTTGATAGGCAGCACCAGTTACTAGGATGTTAACATCCTAGTGGCAGTTCTTAACATTGTGAGGCATGTCGCTTCGCACAAGCCTACCACTATTCATGCATGTTTTCTTAACCACAACTTAAATCAATAATTACTGTGGAAATGAATATCACTGAATGACAAAAATATTGGAAAAAGTAGGCTAATACCACTGAAGACATTTATCATATTGTTGCTTACTGAAACTCCCAAGGTCATCCAACCGGTTTAAATACTTTAAAGAAATAGCTGTGTGTGGTCAACCATAATTTCAGCTACGTTATGATTGGGACAGTATTATCGTGCTGCTTTGAGACAAGCACGGGACTCATCATGATAAATCAATCCATGTCAGATTTTTGTTTTCATGGAATCTACATTTCTGACTGCGTGGCTACGCACGTCTTCAACTCAATCCTCATGTTTGCTGACAATACAACAGTGGTAGGCCTGATTTGCTGTTTTGCTATCACAGACTGGAACATGTTCCGGTTACTTCCGATGGCATTGAGGAATAAACAACATCAGTCACTAGCTTCATCAATAAGTGCATCGAGGACGTTGTCCCCACAGTGACTGTACGTACATACCCCAACCAGAAGCCATGGATTACAGGCAACATTCACACTGAGCTGCCACTTTCAATGAGCGGGACTCTAACCTGGAAACTTACAAGAAATTCTGCTATGCACTGCGACAAACCATCAAACAGGCAAAGCGTCAACACAGGGATAAGCTTGAATCATACTACACCAGCTCCGACGCTCATCATATGTGGCAGGGCTTGCAAACTATTACAGACTACAAAGGGATGCACAGCCGCGAGCTGCCCAATGACACGACCCTACCTGAAGAGCTAAATCACTTCTATGCTCGCTTCAAGGCAAGCAACACTGAGGCATGCATGAGAGCATCAGCTGTTCCGGATGACTGTGTGATCACGCTCTCCGTAGCTGACATGAGTAAGACCTTTAAACAGGTCAACATACACAAGGATGAAGGGCCAGACGGATTACCAGGACGTGTGCTCCAGGCATGTGCTGACCAACTGGCAGGTGTCTTCACTGATATTTTCAACATGTCCCTGATTGAGTCTGTAATACCAACATGTTTCAAGCAGACCACCATAGTCCCTGTGCCCAAGAACACAAAGGCAACCTGCCTAAATGACTACAAACCCGTAGCACTCACGTCGGTAGCCATGAAGTGCTTTGAAAGGTTGGTAATGGCTCACATCAACACCAATATCCCAGAAACCCTTGACCCACTCCAATTTGCATACTGCCCAAACAGATTCACAGATGATGCAATCTCTATTGAACTCCACACTGCCCTTTCCCACTTGGACAAAAGGAACACTTATTTGAGAATGCTATTCATTGACTACAGCTCAGCGTTCAACACCATAGTACCCTCAAAGCTCATCACTAAGCTAAGGATCCTGGGACTAAACACCTCCCTCTGCAACTGGATCCTGGACTTCCTGACGGGCCGCCCCCAGGTGGTGAGGGTAGGTAGCAACACATCTGCCACCTGATCCTCAACACTGGAGCTCCCCAGGGGTGCATGCTCAGTCACCTCCTGTACTCCCTGTTCACCCACGACTGCATGGCCAGACACGACTCCAACACCATCATTAAGTTTGCAGACGACACAACAGTGGTAGGCCTGATCACCGACAACGACAAGGCAGGCTATAGGGAGGAGGTCAGAGACCTGGCCGGGTCGTGCCAGAATTACAACCTATCCCTCAACGTAACCAAGACTAAGGAGATGATTGTGGACTACAGGAAAAGGAGGACCGAGCATGCCCCCATTCTCATCGACAGGGCTGTAGTGGAGCAGGTTGAGAGCTTCAAGTTCCTTGGTGTCCACATCCACAACAAACTAGAATGGTCCAAACACACCAAGACAGTCGTGAAGAGGGCACGACAAAGCCTATTCCCCCTCAGGAAAGTAAAAAGATTTGGCATGGGTCCTGAGATCCTCAAAAGGTTCTACAGCTGAAACATTGAGAGCATGCAACACTGGTTGCATCACTGCCTGGTACGGCAATTGCTCGGCCTCTGTCTGCAAATCACTACAGAGGGTAGTGCGTACAGTCCAGTGCATCACTGGGGCTAAGCTGCCAGCCATCCAGGACCTCTACACCAGGCGGTGTCTGAGGAAGGCCCTAAAAATTGTCAAAGACCCCAGTCATAGACTGTACTCTACTACCGCACGGCAAGCGGTACCGGAGTGCCAAGTCTAGGACAAAAAGGCTTCTTAACAGTTTTTACCCCCAAGCCATAAGACTCCTGAACAGGTAATCAAATGGCTACCCGGACTACTTGCATTGTGTGCCCTCACCAACCCCCCCACCCCTCTTTTTACGCTGCTGCTACTCTCTGTTTATCATATATGCATAGTCACTTTAACTATACATTCATGTACATACTACCTCAATTGGGCCGACCAACCAGTGCTCCCGCACATTGGTTAACCGGACTATCTGCATTGTGAGAATCAGAGAGGTGCGTGGGAGTGCTTTCATCGACATCCACGTCTTCGGCGCCCTAATGTTTATTGTTCTGAAATTGTTTCTGTAGTTAGAAACAGAAAATATTAGCAATCCTGCAACATTATTTTGTTGGAATTGAATATGATCTCTGAGAAATTAAGCTAATTGGTTACATGTACATAATGTATTCTTGACATAGCTCCTCCTATATAACTACTACTACTGTACATACCTTTTCCTACTTACGTATTGTCCATACCGCCTGTACACACCACATATTTATATTCCGGACTCGGACATTGCTTGTTCTGCTATTGCTCGTTCGGGAATTTATAAATATCTTGTTTATAAATTAGTATGGTACTGTTAGACACTTACTGCACTGCTGGAGATAGAAACGAACATTTCGCTGCCCCTGCTTTAACATTTCCTAATCTGTGTATGTGATTAGCTGATGTTTGTTACATACCCTCACCCCCTGGGGGCGGCCCGTCAGGAAGTCCCGTACCCAGTTGCACAGGGCGGGGTCGAGACCCAGGGTCTCAAGCTTAATTACGATTTTGGAGGGTACTATGGTGTTAAATGCTGAGCTGTAGTCGATGAACAGCATTCTCACATAGGTATTCCTCTTGTCCAGATGGGTTAGGGCAGTGTGCAGTGTGGTTGCGATTGCGTCGTCTGTGGACCTATTAGGGCGGTAAGCAAATTGGAGTGGGTCTAGGATATCAGGTAGGGTGGAGGTGATATGGTCCTTGACTAGTCTCTCAAAGCACTTCATGATGACGGAAGTGAGTGCTTCGGGGCGGTAGTCGTTTAGCTCAGTTACCTTAGCTTTCTTGGGAACAGGAACAATGCTGTCCCTGTTGAAGCATGTGGGAACAGCAGACTGGGATAAGGTTTGATTAAATATGTCAGTAAACATACCAGTCAGCTGGTCTGCGCATGCTCTGAGGACGCGGCTGGGGATGCCGTCTGGGCCTGCAGCCTTGCGAGGGTTAACACGTTTAAATGTTTTACTCACGTCGGCTGCAGTGATGTCAGTGGTACTGTATTGTCCTCAAAACGAGCAAAGAAGTTCTTTAGTTTGTCTGAGAGCAAGACATCCTGGTCTTCGACAGGGCTGGTTTTCTTTTTGTAATCCATGATTGACTGTAGACCCTGCCACATACCTCTTGTGTCTGAGACGTTGAATTGCGACTCTACTTTGTCTCTATACAGACGCTTAGCTTGTTTGATTGCCTTGCGGAGGGAGTAGCTACACTGTTTGTATTCGGTCATGTTTCCGGTCACCTTGCCCTGATTAAAAGCAGTGGTTCCGCTTTCAGTTCCGCGCGAATGCTGCCATCAATCCACGGTTTCTGGTTTGGGAATGTTTTAATAGTTGCTGTGGGTACGACAACGCCAATGCACTTGCTAATAAACTCGCTCACCGAATCAGTGTATTTGTCAATGTTGTTGTTTGATGCAAACCTATCCCACTTATACCACATTATCTAACCAAAACCCACCTCTCCCACTTATACCACGTTATCTAACCAAAACCCACCTCTCCCACGTTATCTAACCAAAACCCACCTCTCACACTTATATCACGTTATCTAACCAAAACCCACCTCTCCCACTTATACCACGGTATCTAACCAAAGCCCACCTATCCCACGTTATGTAACCAAAACCCACCTATCCCACGTTATCTAACCAAAGCCCACCTATCTAACCAAGACTCACTTATACCACGTTATCTAACCAAAACCCACCTCTCACACTTATACCACGTTATCTAACCAAAACCCACCAATCACACCTAAAATCCCACATTATCATTCCCATCCTCAGATTACCTGGATGAGCGGTTCAACGACATCACAGTGAAAATGATCATGGCCGTCGCCCAGGCCATCAGCTTCTCCAACTCCTTCAACAACCCTATCTATGCCTTTATGAACGAGAACGTTCAGAAGAACTTTGTCTTCACCTTCTCCCAGTGCTGCCGACTGCCACACCAGAGGGTTGGAGCTCTTGACGTCACCAGCAGGTCCAAACTACATGTCCGTTTTACTAGGCAGAGGGACCGACAAGAGGCGGCCAACTTGGGAGACAGTATTGTACAGACAACCAGCACACTGGTTGGGACTGGTAGGATTGAGAATGGTACCTCACAGCTAAACACAGCTTCATCCTATGCAGAGGAGAAGATCTCGTTTGTGACGTGTGAGCCACAGTGGGTATTAATATGATTCAAATGGAGCTTTCCATCTCCTTAAAAGTATCACTCAAGTGGCGCAGCGGATTAAGGCACTGCATCACAGTGCTAGAGGCATTACTACAGACCAGTGTGTACGACTCAGTACATCACTGGGGCCAAGCTTCCTGCCATCCAGGACCTCTATACCAGGCGGTGTCAGATGAAGGCCCTAAAATTGTCAAAGACTCCAGCCACCCTAGTCATAGACTGTTCTCTCTGCTAACGCATGGCAAGTGGTACCGGAACGCCAAGTCCAGGTCCAAGAAGGCTTCTAAACAGTTTATACCCCCAAGCCATAAGACTCCTGAACATCTAACCAAATGGCTACCCAGACTATATGCATTGCCCCCCCCCCCTCCCTCCTCCTTTACGCTCCTGCTAGTCTCTGTTGTTATCATCTATGCATAGTCACTTTAATAACACTACCTACATGTACATATTACCTCAACTACCTCAACTAACCAGTGCCCCCGCACATTGACACTGTACCAGTACCCCCCTGTATATAGTCTCACTATTGTTATTTTACTGCTGCTCTTTAATTACTTGTTACTTTTTAATTATTATTCTTATTCGTGTTATTATTTTTAACTGCATTGTTGGTTAGGGGCTCGTAAGTAAGCATTTCACTGTAATACACCTGTTGTATTCAATGCATGTGACTAATACGATTTGATTTGATTTGATCCCGGGCTGTATCACAACCGCTCGTGATCGGGAGTCCCATAGGGTGGCGCACAATTGGCCCAGCGTCGTATGTGTTAGGGGAGGGATTGGCCGGGATAGGCCGTCATTGTAAATAGAAATGTGTTCTTAACTGACTTGCCTAGTAAAGGTTAAATACATATTTGGCATTACTTTACTGACATCTAGCGGTACCGGTAGGAATTACACATTATGGAACAGCGGGGACTGTGAAGAGACACACACAAATGTACCGACGCACACAAGCGCTAGCATACACACTCCACACATTTTGTATTGTAGATATGTAGTGGTGTAATAATGTTATATGATGTACTGTTTTATATGTACTGTAAGTGCCTTAATGTGTTTGGACCCCAGGAAGCATAGCTGCTGCTTTGGCAACAGCTTTTGGGATCCCTAATAAATACAAATTCAAAAATTGCGCTCTATGTTTTGTCTACTACCGTCCATTTCCATGAGCCATGTGAATAAAAATACTTACGTCGTTCAATAATAAACAAAATTATACATACATATATACTATATAATACTGTGGTGCGCTACTTTTGGAAAAAGGGCATAATGGCATGATTGTGTTGCTGCTAGATGAATAAAATGCCATCAATTCATATATTTGTAATGAACAAACATGTTATTCATACTGTATTGCATACATTCATGTGCCAAAATTACATGGGCATTTATTTGATTGTGTGACGTTTGCTCTAAAGTCATATACACTTGAACAAAATAATACATTAAAAAATACAAAAACGACACGTTCTATTTCCCTAAGTGGTCTCTCAAATCATTTGAATTTACTTTTAATTCAGGCAAGTATTCAGGTCGCACGGCTTCCATTCAGGCGTTTGGTTGGCCGGCATCGGGTCCTTCCTCCTTTTCCTCGTCCCTGAGAGGCTGATGTCAAGATGGTGAGTCTTGTGGCATAAAATCTAGAATTAAATTCTTTGTTTATCTTCACCATCCTCTCATCGTTGTTAAAATCACGAAGTCCAAATACATTTATAAGCCATCCCTGTAGGAATATTAGAACATTTAAATGGTAAAAGTAGTTTTTAGTATTTTATGAACTGATGGATTTCGGTGGCCTAGACGAGCGCTCGGCTGTTGGACCTGTTCAGTTGTAAAAGCCATTCAGTAATAATTTTGTAACACATGGCTTCTTATTTTCCACCACTATGTGTTGGCGGCTACATTGTGGTTTTGTCCAGTCTTGTATAATACTATTATTTGACCAGCATAGGCAATATGGCTAGCTACATGCTAAGGTATGTGCTAGCAAGGTGTCCTCGACTGCTGTGGCTAGTGAGCCTCCCTGGCACAGTATGTCACTTGTAATGTCGTATTAGGATTCTGGAAATTACCTAGCTAGTTCCGACACGATAACTAACGCTAAGTTACCACAAATGCATGATTTTTGTCGTGTACCTTGTAGTCAATCCGTCCAGAAGTGGTTCGTTTACATGATTTGAGTAGATGGAAGCTAACTTAGCTAGTTAACTTGCTTGGTTGGCTACAGTAGATAGCCAGGATGTTAGTTATTGATGCAGTAACCTTTCGGTATGATTTTGGTTTAGGACTTTCTCCTCGAAAGTATATATTGGACGTGTCACTCGTGTATCTAGCTAGCTACTAAATGTTACTTGTGTAGGTAGCTAAATCCAAGTAATGTAGTTCGCTAGCTACCTCTTGTTGCATGGCATGATACGTTTGATGACATGACGGTGGTAGGCCTGATCAATGATGAGACAGCCTGTAGGGATAGTCAATATCAGCTCCCTCAACAGCTAGACACGAGCTGATCGTAGACTACAGGAAATGGAGGGCCATGCACACCCCCATTCATATCGACTGGGCTGTAGTGTAACGAGTCGAGAGCTTTAAGTTCCTCTGTGTCCACATCATTATGGATCTATCACGGACCACATACCAAGACAGTTGAAAATAGGGCATGACAGAAGCCTCTTCCTGCTCAGGTGGCTGAAAGGAATTGACATGGGCCCTCAGATCCTCAGTTATACAGCTGCACTATTGAGAGCATCTTGACTGGCTGCATCAGTGCTTGGTATGGCAACTGCTTTGCATCCTACTACAAGGCGTCTGCATCTGCATTGACCCTTTCTGCACTAACCTTTTTGACTCGTCACATGCACTGTTTATCCTGTTGCCTAGTCACTTAATTCCTAGTTATATGTACATATCTACCTCAACTGCATCGTACCCTTGCACATCAACTCGGTGCTGGTATCGTGTGTGTATATGGCCACGTTATTGTTACTAATTGTTTTACCTTTTTATTACGTTTCCAAAAAAATCCCATCTTTCTCTGCATTGTTGTGAAGGGCCCGTAATTAAGCATTTCACTGTTAGAGTAACAGTTGATTTATGATTGGATGTGTAATTGTAATGCAATAAGTAACTTTTCTTTATGGCCTGCTAACTAACTTGCTACCTGACAAAGCCAACGTCTTGTTTAAATACTTGTGTTGATGTATACTACTTGTCTTGCTATGTGTGTATAGTATCTAAATGTGTGTAGGGTTCCTAAACTCTGTTCCCCGTCTACTTTCAGAACGACACAGTGACAGTCAGAACCCGGAAGTTCATGACAAACCGGCTGCTTCAGAGGAAGCAAATGGTAAGCTTAAATGTTTTTCCTACCACTGTATACCACCAAAACAAAATATCTCTTCATACTGAGTGTTCAGCTGACCTCTATCAGTAGATCAAAAGACCGTCATGATCTGCCCTGATGGTCTATTGATTAAATGATCTGTTAAAAGTTAGGAAGCATCAAGATCACCAGTGTGCTAGTTTTCTAGTGCTGCATGGTCTTAAACTTTTGTCCATCGTCTCCGCTTCCAGGTTGTCGATGTCCTCCATCCGGGCAAAGCCACAGTCCCCAAGACTGAGATCCGGGAGAAGCTGGCCAAAATGTACAAGACCACCCCTGACGTGGTGTTCGTCTTCGGCTTCAGGACCCAGTTTGGTGGCGGCAAGACGACGGGCTTCGCCATGGTCTACGACTCTCTCGACTACGCTAAGAAAAACGAGCCCAAGCACAGACTGGCCAGGGTAAGTAGATGCTGGAAAAATGGAAACAAGTGGGGCTTTGCTTGTGGAATGCACCAATTGAATGGATATAGCTGTTTTTAGGCAATATTCTCTATTTGTATGACACCACGTCTGTACATAGTTTCTATGAGTACCATCATTATCAAGTATTGTCTGCCAGTGATACCCACATTGATACTGACTAATAGAAAGATAACCCACACACAATGGAAGCAGTGCTGTTTGGTTAAAATGTTTGGTTTTCTCGGTTCTTACAGCACGGTCTCTATGAGAAGAAGAAGTCCTCCAGAAAACAGCGCAAGGAACGCAAGAACAGAATGAAGAAAGTACGAGGCACCAAGAAAGCCAGTGTGGGCGCTGCTGGCAAAAAGGTAATGTGGCCATTCTCCCTATGGTACATTCCTCTTGTTCAAGGGTGGGTGCATTTTAATAGTCACATTTTTACAGTAGCTCCATTTATTCTCCTTCATCTGCACTGTAAATCAGCAGAGTTGGTAAATGCATAATACTGGATGGCTGCTTTCACCCAAGCGAAATTCACATCATTGCAGATGGAGGGAATAGGGAACTTTTTGAGACTATTGGAACGCACCCCAAGTTGAACTTATTTCGTATTAGTTCATCATTAATTACATGCATATCTTTCCTTCTTCCCAAGTCTGTTAGTGCTGTCTTTATTTATACGTTCTTACTGTTTTAATATACATTGTCATCTTCTCTTATCTACTGTTCTTCGGGACTGTAGAAGGTAAATGTTGTTTTCATCAGTAGACTAACTGCTGTGTGCAGATACTACTACTTAGGAGTGATGTTCCTAGCTAAATCCTGTTAGACTTCATCCCAATCTTCCCATTATATAACCAAAAAAGCTACAGTGCCTTTTTACATGTGGATTTACATTGGGTTGATCCACATTGGGTTTCAGTTCAGGTACCTACCAGTTGATACTTAGTTGCTCATTCTAACTCATGACACTAATGTTGGCGAGTGTGAACTGAGCACTAATAGTGGTTTAGATTCCAGGTTGAACCGTATAGTGTGGTCCCGTATAGTGTGGTCCCTACTCAACAGTAGGTTGCCTAGTGGATCTCTGAAAGACTAGGAACTAGAGCAGTTTCTCAATTAATTCCTTAAAGGACCCCAATGCAGTACACATTTTTGTTTTAGCCCAGCACTAACACGCATAATTCAACTAATCAAGTCTCAGTGCTGGGCTAAAACACACATGTGCATCCCCAAGAATCCTGCAGGAATGTGTGCATTTATTGACATGTCCGCATCTGGTGCTCAGCATTCAGTTTTGGCTTTGTATTATTTTCCTGGGTGGAAATGGGCCCCAACTGAATTAAATTAATCTATGGCTCAAATCTTATGCCATTCAGAGATCTAGTATAGGAGTGTGAATTATTTTAAAAGTTTAACATTACTTTCTTCATCCTTTTGTCTTTTATTTTGCCCCCCACGGATTTTTTTTTTTTACAGAAATGAGGTGTCTGTTACAGGTATAAAGAAAACAGGGCATGGTGTGCTATATTGTGTTGAATTGCACATTGAATCTTCTCTTGGTACCTCACCTGTAGAGATCTCACCTGTAGTCTTCCAACAACCTTATCTACAAGCACGCATCCTTACTACTTCATCCCATCTTCCATCCCCCTTGTCCCCCAAACTTCTAAACCTACCCTGGCTGGTGGTACTTATTCTCTGACAAATATTATAATATCAACTAATGTCATATCAACAAAAAAAATATTTAATTGCTTCTAAACGATTACCATTCTTATTCTCCTATTCAACTATTTTATTATGACTATGTATTGATCAAACGCTCAGTACAGTTATACTAACATGCGTTATGAGTGGTGACCTTTGGTTGTTTATTAAAGCATGTCTAGGATAATAATTTATAGCCCAATGTCTCGGTGCGAGACAACTGAACCACATGCCTACTCATACGACTTTTCCTAGTTTCATTTAATACAATATACAGTTGAAGTCGGAAGTTTATATACACTTAGGTTGGGGTCATTAAAACTTGTTTTTCAACCACTCCACACATTTCTTGTTAACAAACTATAGTTTTGGCAAGTCGGTTAGGAAATCTACTTGGTGCATGACACAAGTTATTTTTCCAACAATTGTTTACAGACAGATTATTTCACTTATAATTCACTGTATCACAATTCCAGTGGGTCAGAAGTTTACAAACACTAAGTTGACTGTGCCTTTAAACAGCTTGGGAAATTCCAGAAAATTATGTCATGGCTTTACAAGCTTCTGATAGTCTAATTGACATAATCTGAGTCAATTGGAGGTGTACCTGTGGATGTATTTCAAGGCCTACCTTCAAACTCAGTGCCTCTTTGCTTGACATCATGTGAAAATCAAAAGAAATCAGCCAAGACCTCAGAAAAAATATTGTAGACCTCCACAAGTCTAGTTCATCCTTGGGTGCAATTTCCAAACGCCTGAAGGTACCACGTTCATCTGTACAAACAATAGTATGCAAGTATAAACACCGTGGGACCACGCAGCTGTCATACCGCTGACGAAAGAGATGCGTTCTGTCTCTTGTGAAGATGCTGGAGGAAACGGGTACAAAGTATCTATATCCACAGTAAAACAAGCCCTATATCGTCATAACCTGAAAGGCTGCTCAGCATGGAAGAAGCCACTGCACCAAAACCGGCATAGAAAAGCCAGACTACGGTTTGCAAATGCACATGGGGACAAACGTCGTACTTTTTTGAGAAATGTCCTCTGGTCAGATGAAACAGAAATAGAACTGTTTGGCCATAATGACCATCGCTATGTTTGGAGGAAAAAGGGGGAGGCTTGCAAGCCGAAGAACACCGTGAGGCATGGGGGTGGCAGCATCATTTTGTGGGGGTGCTTTGCTGCAGGAGGGACTGGTGCACTTAACAAAATCGATGGCATCATGATGCAGGAAAATGATGTGGATATATTGAAGCAACATCTCAAGACATCAGACAGGAAGTTAAAGCTTGGTTGCAAATGAGTCATCCAAATGGACAATGACCCCAAGCATACTTCCAAAGTTATGGCAAAATGGTGTAAGGACAACAAAGTCAAGGTATTGGAGTGGCCATCACAAAGCCCTTGACCTCAATCCTATAGAAAATGTGTGGGCAAAACTGAAGAAGCGCGTGCGAGCAAGGAGGCCTACAGCCCTGCCTCGGTTACACCAGCTCTGTCAGGAGGAATGGGCCAAAATTCATCCAACTTATTCTGGGAAGCTTGTGGAACGCTACCTGACACATTTGACCCAAGTTAAACAATTTAAAGGCAATGCTACCGAATACTAATTGAGTGTATGTAAACTTCTGACCCACTGGGAATGGGATGAAAGAAACAAGTGAAAATAAATTACTCAACTATTTATTCTGACATTTCACATTCTTAAAATAAAGTGGTGATCCTAACTGACCCAAGACAGGGAATTTTTACTCTGATTAAATGTCAGGAATTGTGAAAAACTTTGCGTTTGACTTCAACTGTCATTTAATATATACTAAATAAATTCCTCACTGAGCTGGAAAATGTCAGTTAACTGCATTTACTATTTAAAAAAACAACATGTAGGTTGAGCTCCATCTCTACTATTACCCTTCGGACCATCAGCCCAATTACCCCCTTCCTCTAGTTGAGGTGCGCCCCCCCAGTAGAGCTGTAAGTGGAGATGGTGTATTTCTGTTTGCAGGTGAACTAACTTCTCTTCCTCTGTGTTTTCCTACAGTGAGCCTGGAGAATCAGGGATGTTCCTCGTGCTCAAGATGTTCTTGTATATTGTCATCGAATAAAAAAAACTTTGGAAAAAAAAGTCGCTCATGTTTGTCATTTCCTCTACATGTCCTGGATTGAAAAACATGTATATTTGACATGTTTATCTGTACACTTACATTTGCAGTGTGCTTGAATATTGTTATGTTCAAAGTTGTTTTTGGGATATTGGTAGTCTGGCTCATACCAAAGTCTTAAGTCCTCCTGACTTTAGTCTGGAAAGGCTGTTTTGATGCAGTTGGCACGATGCGTCATTGGTGGCTGTGCTTTTAATGGTTGCTTCTGTCTTCTCGCGCAAACAGCCACGCACCGCCCCTTGCATTACACAACTGTTGGTTTATCAAATCCCACAAGAAAAACATTTTGAGAACCAATCAATACATCCCCTTAATTTTAGCGAATCTTGCATCAAAGGCCTCCTGACCAGACGTCTATTGTTGACTGGCTATATTCTCCTTTCAATAATGTTGGATGGTGTTCCCATTAAAACAGTGTGAATACCAATGTTACCAAATACATTAAATGGTGAATTACTGAGGTGAGTTGTTTTGCCTGTGATGATATTCTCATACGCGGGTCCTGTGTTTTTCTATTCGTAGACATTAATTAAGAGCGTATGACCTGAATATTTCTAATGCATTTTCTCACAATGATAAGACTTCAATGAAGTGCCCTGTCTAAAGGGTTCCATTGTGTCCAGACTAAAAAACCTTTGTGTGAGCTCAGAGCCAAACCAATGGTGCTATGATACAGACTACTGCTGCAACTCACGCTGAATCGTCTCCGGCTATGCACTCTTTTTGTTGGCATCATACCTGGCACCTTACTACCGCTGTCTCAAGGTTACTAGGTCCCCCTTGGTTTTCTGTACACAAACTCACCTGGTCCTTCTATCACTACCTCAGTCTCATAATTTACGCTGATGGCACTCAACTCTCGCAGATAGGATTTCTGTGTGGCTGGCCTGGCAGACATCTCCGCTTTGATGTTGGCCCACCACCTCGAGCTAAACAATATTGCACTGCTATTCGTTCCTGGGGGAAGCTTGCCAGCTCCTAGACCTCCGTCACTGTTGACAAACTGCATTGTTATGAAAAACGAAAAACCTCTGTTTGACCTTGGGCGACACCCTATTGTGTTCAGAGCCAAACTGATGCAGAGACTAATGCGTCAACGAGATTCAACCTGTACATTTATATTTAATCCCTCTGCACTTTTTATCAATTTGACACGTGACGTGAAACAGAACATGATCTTGTTATATCAGGCTAGGTTAACGATGCTAGCTTTTGGTATAACTGGGTAGTTATGAAAACAGGAGCGCCCAGACCTTCGCCACCTAACGTTGGCAAACACGATATACATCAACCAGTACATAAAGTAAGTTTCAGTGATAACCTGATTATCAGCGAATCACTGATATGAAAACAGGATACCATTTTCTAACCAGCACCCAACCACTTACATTTTCGCAATTTCAACAAAAAGGTGAAGAATATGATTTGCAGTTAATTAAACATGAGAGGGCACCCTGGACGTCTTCTGGCACCACACACATTGAGTGTAGCTAGACCACATTATGAGACTCTGAATGACCCGATAGACTTCTCTTTGGAGGCATTGAATTTACTTTCATCATTAGCATAGCAGTAAACACTAATCAAATATGCACATAATCAGTGCAGTTAGTGACACATATCCCCTCAGGACCTCCGAGGTTTGCGTTGCATTACATTTGGGATACAGCCAATGTTTATTGTCTAAGCAGATGCCCCTACTACCGATTGCAGCGCATAATAATTATCGTTATAACATCCACCTTACAAAGACTAGTGTGGGCCCAGTTACAAAGGCACTTGCAAAGCGGATTTTAATGTATTTGAACGAGCCAAAAGATGCAGCGCAAACTGAGTTGATCATAGACCGAGTAGAACTCCTGTGTTTAGTGGTTTGTAATAGAGGTGTGCAATCCATTCCTGTGGGATGCTAACAGGATATCCGTTTTTTGCTTACCCAGCCCTCGATGAGTTGAATTATAGTGCTTGGCTAGCACATACATGTGCAAACCCTAGCCAGGCTAGGAATGGATTGAGAAACACTTAACGTAGAGCGGGTAGCGTTCATAACAACACGCACAGGTTGTAGTAACAGAAGTTGCCACACGAGTGCTCTCTTTCCCTATCTGTCAAGTGTTGATACTTTTGCAAAAGACACACACGAACACTCCCTCCCAGCGGCAGGCTTGATTCAATATGCATGGCAATCCTCAGGAATAGCAGAGAAAGGACAGAATGGGGGCAGGGTTGTGGTACGAAGAAATACCTACATCCACAGTGTCACTGCAGCAATTTTCTGAAGCCTCAGTCAATAATATATTGAGCAACTGCACAGTCACCCACAGTTTGACACACTTGGGAGAGGTACCACTCTATAGTCTAAAGTTGCCTCCTATCCTTAATCTCCTTCTCTTGTCTCCTTTCCTTCCCAGTAGGCTTACACTATATTGCTTTCACCATTCCTTTGTTCATGGATAAATGCAGAGGGAGAGGAAATGAGGAAAGGAAGCCATATGGAGTAGAGAGGAAGCCATAAGGAGAAGAGATGAGGGGAAGAAGCCATGCTAGCCGTGCTAGACTTGAGATGCACCCTGGGTCTGTGGCGGCTGCACAACAGACAGACATAAGAGGAGAAGCGAGGTGAGACGTGTAAATGCTGATTGGTAACGCTCTAATGTCTGACTGCAGTCATTTGACTTGACGCCCTGTCTGTCCCTCTTAGTTTTCATTCAGTTTATTGTGTAAATTGGAAAATATGCCACTTGTCTAGTCTGAGCGATGCGTTGCTTTGGATTATCATCCTTGTCAATGACTTGGAGCTCTGGCCAAAAGTAATGCACTATATAGGGAAAAGGGTACAATTTGGGACGTAGCCAGTCTTTGGAACAGAACACATCTCCTTTGTTTTAGTGTGACCTTTCTGTGGTAAGTTGTATTGAAATACCCTGGGAGAGAGAGAAGGAGAATCTAAATAAAGTGATTATAGTAGCGGGGGATCAATGTCTCTCGCTCTCAATTCAATGTCAATTTAAGGGCTTTATTGGCATGGGAAACACATGTTTACATTGCCAAAGCAAGTGAAATGGGGTAGCAGGTAGCCTAGTGGTTAGAGCGTTGGGCCAGTAACCGAAAGGTTGCTAGATGGAATCCCCGAGCTGACAGGGTGAAAATCTGTCATTCTGCCCCTGAACAAGGCAGTTAACCCACTGTTCCTAGGCCGTCATTGTAAATAAGAATTAGTTCTTAACTGACTTGCCTAGTTAAATAAAGGTTACAAATAGATAATAAACCAAAGTGAAATAAACCATACATTTTTTTACAGTAAACATTACACTCAAAAACGTTCCAAAATAATAAAGACATTTCAAATGTCATATTATGTGCAAATAGTTAAAGTACAAAAGGGGAAATAAATAAACATAAATATGGGTTCTATTTGTTTGTTCTTCACTTTTCTTGTGGAAACAGGTCACAAATCTTGCTGCTGTGATGGCAGCAGCATATGGGAGTTTATCAAAATTGGGTTTGTTTTCAAATTCTTTGTGGATCTGTGTAATCTGAGGGAAATATGTGTCTCTAATATGGCAGGAGGTTAGGAAGTTTAGCTCAGTTTCCACCTCATTTTGTGGGCAGTGTGCACATAGCCTGTCTTCCCTTGAGAGCCAGGTCTGCCTACGGAGGCTTTTCTCAATAGCAAGGCTATGCTCATGTAACGGATGTGAAACGGCTAGCTAGTTAGCGGTGGTGCGCGCTAAATAGCGTTTCAAATGGTGACGTCACTTGCACTGAGACCTTGAAGTAGTGGTTCCCCTTGCTCTGCAAGGGTGGCGGCTTTTGTGGAGCGATGGGTAACGATGCTTCGTGGGTGTCAGTTGTTGATGTGTGCAGAGGGTCCCTGGTTCGCGCCCGGGTATGGGCGAGGGGACGGTCTAAAGTTATACTGTTACACTCACTGAGTCTGTACATAGTCAAAGCTTTCCTTAAATTTGGGTCAGTCACAGTTGTCAGGTATTCTGCCACTGTGTACTCTCTGATTAGGGCCAAATAGCATTCTAGTTTGCTCAGTTATTTTGTTAATTACTTGACACATTGGAAAGAATTATCTTTTTGTTTTCTCATGATTTGTTTGGGTCTAATTGTGTTGCTGTCCTGGGGCTCTGTGGGGTCTGCTTGTGTTGTGAACAGAGCCCCAGGACCAGCTTTCTTAGGGGATTCTTCTCTAGGTTCATTTCTCTGTATGTGATGGCTTTGTTATGGAAGGTTTGGGAATCGCTTCCTTTTAAGTGGTTGTAGAATTTAACAGCTCTTTTCTGGATTTTGGTAATTAGCAGGTATCAGCCTAATTCTGCTCTGCATGCATTAGTTGGTGTTCCGTTTTGATGCCATAGGCCCTTCCTGCCTTGTCTCTCAGATTGTTCACAGCTTTGTGGAAGTTACATGTGGCGCTGATGTTTAGGCCAAGGTCTCTCTCTCTCTCATTGTTATTTAGTGAAATATGAAATGTATTTTCCCATCTAAAGAGAGTTACTACAATTGACTTAATTAAAAGTTTTACATTGTGCCTCAATTAAATGTTGACCTAATGGAATCTATTCAAGTTATCTAAAGGTTGCAAGCGGATAGTATATTTCCAACAGCATGATCAACCTGCATCGTCCTACACCTATCCTTGGGTGTCAGGCTTTAAAATAATACCATTGCACCTAGGGACTGCACTCAACCACAAGGTTGTATTTTTGGTCTCAAACCCAGGGATTTGACACACTTTCACGCCTTAACAAACTCTGAATGTAGGCCATCCAGACAACTCTCCAAGTAAAGTGTCCTCCCCTACTGTCTGGTCCTCTGAGATGTGTGGAGAAAAGAAATGTCTGTGTGTGTGTGTGGAGAGAAGAAACAGTGTCTTGGAGGCACAGTCATTGACACATTTTCTGAGCACTGAATTTCCTTCCCAGAATTCCCAGTAGGTCACCATGGCTTCCCCTATGTGGGCTAATCTTCAATAAATGCTGTCCAACCAAGATTAAACAAAGTCTGTAAATCAGGGCCTGTGTTCATACAGCGTCTCAAAGAAAGAGTTCCGATCTAGGACCAGTTTTGCCTTTAGATCATAAGTGATATGATTATATGGACAGGGGGACCTGATCCTAGATCACCCCTCAAGATGCTTTATGAATATGAAACCTGGATCTCAATTCAAACTCATAGAAAACACAAGAGACCATGCAACCGTTTAAAATATATTTACATCCACTTTACACAATAAATTACTCCCTCAGACTAATTCCATTAACAACATGCTCCTATATAGCCACAATATTACATCAAACACTGTAATACCTCTGTAGGTACATGCTTTTCCACAAGGCAGTACAACACAGACTTTAGTCTTACTGGGTGACCTACAAACAGGTTGGCAGCTTCATTTATCTCAGCTGTGTACTGCTAAAGTGTTGGGTTATGCCCACTGTTTAAATCACAACGTCGGGTTGACACTGAGTGGGTGGGTGAAGACTGTGAGCTGCTGTACGATGGAGAGAGAGAAAGCAAAGAAAGACAAAGAGAGAGAGAGAGAGAATAGGGAGAGAAAGGGGTGAAGAGAGACAGGAGAGACTGAGTGAAATAACAAATAGAGAGAGGGAGAGATAGAAGGAGAGTACATGACCACATGTAGACTCATTAGTTATGCACAGTGTCTCTGCTGTGTTCTGCCTGTGTGGCAGTGGGAAGTTCGACATAAGTGGAGCTTTCAGCTCAAACATTTAATTTTATTCGTCACATGCTTCGTAAACAACAGGTGTAGACGAACAGTGAAATGCAGCCGCACACAAGCCTAGGATCACTATGCGCAATGCCAAGTGTCGGCTGGAGTGGTGTAAAGCTCGCCGCCAAGGGCTCTGGAGCAGTGGAAACTCGTTCTCTGGAGTGATGAATCACTCTTCACCATCTGGCAGTCCGACGGACAAATCTGGTTTTGGCTGATGCCAGAAGAATGCTACCCGCCCGAATGAATAGTGGCAACTGTAAAGTTTGGTGGTGGAATAATAATGGTCTGGGGCTGTTTTTCATTGTTCAGGCTAGGCCCCTTAGTTCCAGTGATGGGAAATCTTAACGCCACAGCATACAATGACATTCTAGACAATTCTGTGCATCCAACTTTGTGGCAACAGTTTGGGGAAGGCCCTTTCCTGTTTCAGCATACACAAAGCGAGGTCCATACAGAAATGGTTTGTTCGAGATCAGTGTGGAAGAACTTGAATGGCCTACAGAGCCCTGACCTCAACCACATTGAACACCTTTGGGATGAATTGGAATGCCGACTGCAAGCCAGGCCTAATTGGAAAACATCAGTGCCCGACCTCACTAATGTTCTTGTGGCTGAATGGAAGCAAGTCCCCGCAGCAATGTTCCAACATCTAGTGGAAAGCCTTCCCTGAAGAGTGGAGGCTGTTATAGCATCAAAGGGGGGACCAACTCCATATTAATGCCCATGATTTTGGAATGAAATGTTCGATGAGCAGGTGTCCACATACTTTTCAGACTGTTAAATATCTATCACTCGGTAACCGTCTGGTTACTCAACCCTGCACCTTAGAGGCTGCTGCCCTATATACATAGACATGGAATCACTAGCAACTTTAATAATGGAACACTAGGTCACTTTAATAATGTTTACAAACTGCTTTACTCATCTTATATAGTGTATTCTATTCTACTGTATTCTAGTCAATGCCACTCCGACACTGCTCAATCTAATATTTATATATTTCTTAATTCCATTATTTTACTTTTACATTTGTGTATTGTTGTGATTTGTTAGATACTTGTAACGCTCGTCGGTGGAATATTTTGTTGTTGTTTTAGCACAAGGGAGGGTGTGTATCTTTGTTAACAACAGCTGGTGTGCAATCTCTAATATTGAGGAAGTCTTGAGGTTCTGCTCGCCTGAGTTAGAATACCTCATGATAAGCTGTGGATCATACTATTTACAAAGAGCGTTTTCATCTATATATTTTGTCATTGTCAATTTACCACCACAAACCGATGCTGGCACTAAGACCGCATTCAACGAGCTGTATAGGGCCATGAGCAAACAAAAAATGCTCATCTAGAGGCGGCACTCATAGTGGCCAGTGATTTTAATGCAGGAAAACTGAAATCCGTCTTACCTCATTTCTACCGGCATGTCACGTGTGCAACTAAAGGCAAAAAAAAACCTCTAGATCACCTTTACTCCACACACAGAAACGCATACAAAGCTCTCCCTCGCCCACCATTTGGCAAATCTGACCATAACTCTATCCTCCTGATTCTTGCTTACAAGCAAAAGCTCAAACAGAAAGTTCCAGTGAAGGGGCCCCTCAGGGGTGCGTGCTTAGTCCCCTCCTGTACTCCCTGTTCACCCACGACTACGTGGTCGCGCAGGGACTGGTAACAGATGGCGTTGGGAAATGAGGCTCATCTATGCAGCCATCCAGTCAGGCAGCAGCCCTTTCTCTGTCACTCTTTCCCAGGATCATATCTCTGTCTCTGCCCCCGTCCCTCTCTCTTTCTCTCTTTCTCTCTCTCCTTGCTTCTCACATTCTCTACCTCCCTGCTTTTGTCTCTTTTTGTCCCTGCACATTCTCTTCCTCACTACCTCACACTCTTCATCTCTACCTCCATCTCTCTCCCTCTGCATCCCTACACCGCTCTCTCTCTCCCCCTCCCTATCTCTCTCCTTGCATCCCTCTCTCTGGTGCTGCATATTAAACAGCCCTCTGTCTCACGCTGTCTGTCCCTCCCTCTCTCCCTCTATCTAACTGCTCTTTAACTTCTCCCCTGGTAAAAAAGATAGAGGGGGATGTACAGAGGTAGAGAGGGATGCAGGAGAGAGAGAGAGAGGCATACAGGGAGGTAGAGAGAAAGAGGGGTGCAGGGAGGTAGAGAAAGAGGGGTGCAGGGACGTAGAGAAAGAGGGGTGCAGGGACGTAGAGAAAGAGGGGTGCAGGGAGGTAGAGAGAAAGAGGGGTGCAGGGAGGTAGAGAAAGAGGGGTGCAGGGAGGTAGAGAGAAAGAGGGGTGCAGAGACGTAGAGAAAGAGGGGGGCAGGGACGTAGAGAGAAAGAGGGGGGCAGGGACGTAGAGAGAAAGAGAGAAAGAGGGGTGCAGGGACGTAGAGAGAAAGAGGGGGGCAGGGACGTAGAGAGAAAGAGGGGGGCAGGGACGTAGAGAGAAAGAGGGGTGCAGGGACGTAGAGAGAAAGAGGGGGGCAGGGACGTAGAGAGAAAGAGGGGTGCAGGGACGTAGAGAAAGAGGGGTGCAGGGACGTAGAGAAAGAGGGGTGCAGGAACGTAGAGAAGGGGCTGATGCAGGAGTCTGGGCTGGGATATGGTCTCTGTCATCTGGGCCTCTTTTCTGCCTCACTGGGCCCCCAGCACCAGATGGTGGAGCTGTGCCAAAGGCCTCCAGGGGCCAAAAGAACACAAGCAATATAAAGAGAGAGAGTTTCATTAAAATGTTTTCCAGAGGTCTTCATTCTCTCACTACATGAGACATTAGACAATGTTGGAGAAAGGCATCTGTCAAATGTACTTCTTTTGGATGTGGCTTAGGTGCTGGTGTGTGTCTAAATAGAGCTGTTATCCTTCCATTGTGTGTTTATTAGACACATGATGTACTTGGATTTATCAGGCCAGGCTTGATGCCAACAAATTATTTCATGAATGATTGTACAATTAATTGTAAAGTCACTCTTGTCAGAACAGTGCACATATTTTGGGCTGTAGCTAAATGACAACAGTCATTTTTAACAGTGTAGCAGTGGTGTATTTTATAATAAGGTAACCTACCGCTGTTGAGTTCCCCTCAGTCAACGGATTATCTCTGCTCATCCTGCAGTCCTGCAGCAGCCTATCAGTCCCACCAGCAGTAGTATCAGTCCCAGAAGCAGACAGATACTCTGCATCGCAAATGTACACTATTCTCTACATAGTACATTACTTTTGACCAGAGCGCTATGATCAAAAGTTGTGCACTTTATAGGTAAAAGGGTGCCATTTGAGATGCAGCCATACTCTTCAGTACAGTACAGCTGGCAGTTGCTAGGAGCTGATATGTAAGCTGATCCCCTCTTCTGTGGCCCCAGAGCACTAGGGATGTGATTTGCTATTGAGGGCAAACTGAGTTTGGTGTGAATCCTAATCATCCTCACCGCACCTCAGGCCAGATATCATTCCCAACCTCCATCAGGGCCGGTGTGTGTGGGTCTGTATGTATGTTTCCGAGTGGAGTGTGTCTCTTTTTTTTCTCTCTCTCTCTCTCTCTCTCTCTCTCTCTCTCTCTCTCTCTCTCTCTCTCTCTCTCTCTCTCTCTCTCTCTCTCTCTCTCGTTCTCTCTCGTTCTCTCTCGTTCTCTCTCGTTCTCTCTCGTTCTCTATTTCTCTCGTTCTATATTTCTCACTCTCTCTGTTTTATGTGTGCGTGTGCCATCGGGCTGCAGTTTATCCTCTCTGAAAATGGGAGAGAGGAAAACGACCTGTAGGGACCACAAACCGATGCTGGCACTAAAACCTCACTCAACAAGCTGTGTAATGCCATAAACAAACAAGTAAATGTTCACCCAGAGGCAGCGCTCCTAGTGGCTGGTGATTTTAATGCAGGGAAACTGAAATCTGTTTTTACCTCATTTCTGCATTTACTCCATACACAGAGACACATATAAAGCTCTCCCTCGCCCTCCGTTTTGTAAATCTGACCATAACTGTATCCTCCTGATTCCTGCTTACAAGCAAAAGCTCAAACAGGAAGTACCACTGATGAGCTCAATACAGAAGTGGTCCGATGAAGCAGATGCGAAGCTACAGGACTGTTTCTAGCACAGACTTAAATATGTTCTGGGATTCATCCAATGGCATTGAGGAGTTTAACACATCAGTCCCCCGACTTAATTAAAAAGTGCATCGATGATGTCGTCCCCACAAATACCGTACGCACATATCCCATCTAGAAGCCATGGATTATAGGCAACATCCGCAGTGAGCTAAAGACTAGAGCTTTTGTTTCAAGGTGCGCCACACCAATCTGGACGCTAATAAAAAATCCTGCTACGCCCTCTGACAAACCATCAAACAGGCAAAGCGTTAATACAGGACTAAGATCGAATCGTACTACACCGTCTCTGAAGCTCGTCGGATGTGGCACGGCTTGCAAACTATCACAGATTACAAAGGGAAACTCAGCCGCGAGCTGCCCAGTGGCACAAGCCTACCAGACGAGCTAAATGCCTTCTATGCTCACTTCAATGTTAGCAACACTGAGCCATGAATGACAGCACCAACTGTTCCAGATGACTGTGCGATCATGCTCTCCGTAGCCGATGTGAGTAAGACCTTTTAAAAAGGTTAACATTGACAAGGCCGCAGGACCAGACTGATTACCTGGACGTGTACTCAGAACATGTGCTAACCAGCTGGCAAGAATCTTCACTGGTATTTTCAACCTCTCCCAGACCCAGTCTAATACCTGCATCTTACAAGCAGACCACCATTGTCCCTGTGCCCAATAACGCCAAGGTAACCTGTCTAAATTACTATCGCTCCGTAGCACTCACATCTGTAGCCATGAAATGCTTTGAAAGGCTGGTCATGCATCACATCAACACAATCATCCCAGACTCCCTGGACCCACTCCAATTTGCATACCGACCCAACTGATCCACAGATGACGTAATCTCTATTGCACTACACACTGCCCTTTCCCACTTGGACAAAAGGAAAACTTACATGGGAATGCTGTTCATTGACTACAACTCAGTGTTCAACACCATAGTGCCCTCCAAGCTCATCACTAAGCTAAGGACCCTGGGACAAAACACCTCCCTCTGCTGGATCCTGGACTTCCTGAAAGGCCGCAAGGTTAGGCAACAACACATCCACTGTGCTGACGCTCAACACTGGGCCCCTCAGAGATGCGTCCTTTGTCCACACCAGTACTAACAGTTCACCCACCACGACTTCAACACCATCATTACGTTTTCAGATGATACGCCTGATCACAGACAGCCTATAGGGAGGAGGTCAGAGACCTGGCAGTGTGGTGCCAGGCCAACAACCTCTCAAGACAAAGAAGCTAATTGTGGACTACAGGAAACAGAAGGTCGATCACACCCCCTTCCACACGGCTGTAGTGGAGCAGGTCGAGAGCTTCAATTTCCTCACTGTCCACATCACTTTTGTTTTTCCCTTATTTTACCAGGTAAGTTGTCTAAGAACACTTTCTTATTTACAACAACAACCTGGGGAATAGTTACAGGGGAGAGGAGGGGGATGAATAAGACAATTGTAACTGAGGATGATTAGGTGACATTTTGGTAATTTAGGCAGATTGGTAATTTAGGCTGGACACTGGGGTTAACACCCCTACTCTTACAATAAGTGCCATGGGATCTTCAGTGACCACAGAGAGTCAGGACACCCATTTAACGTCCCATCCGAAAGACAGCACCCTACACAGGGCAATGTTCCCAATCACTGCCCTGGGGCATTGGGATATTTTTTTAGACCTCCTACTGGCCCTCCAACACCACTTCCAGCAGCATCTGGTCTCCCATCCAGGGACTGACAGGACCAACCCTGCTTAGCTTCAGAAGCAAGCCAGCAGTGGGTTGCAGGGTGGTATGCTGCTCACTAAGGACCTATCATGGTGCAGACACACCAACAGTCGTGAAGAAGGCACGACAACACCTCTTCACCCTCAGGAGGCTGAAAAGATTTGGCATGGGCCCTCAGATCCTCAAAATGCTATACAGCGGCACCATTGAGAGCTTCTTGATTGGCTGCATCACCACTTGGTTATGCACCTGCTTGGCATCCGACCATAACGTGCTACAAAGGGTAATGCATACAGCCCAGTACATCACTGGGGCTGAGCTCCCTGCCATCCAGGACCTTTATACCACTCGAGGAAGGCCGTAAAATTGTCAAAGACTCCAGCTACCCAAGAGAATGGATTACCAAGAAAAACAAAGGAAAGAAGGGGTGCTCAACAACAATTACAAAAATCATGAGAATGGCTTGCCAAGAAAAACTTCCAAAAGGACGAATTCGAGGTAAAAAGGAGTTGGAGCACTCAACAAAAAAAGGCAGTGATTAATTTGTTATTGCTCACTTTAATCCCTTGCATCTGCAGGGCTGCTTATATTGGTCAAACTAAACAAGCATTGAAATTTCGCATTGCAGAAGGTAAGGCTGCGATTTTTATATTTGACTATATTTTTCTCCCCAATTTCATGATATCCAATTGCAATCCAATTGCGATCTTGTCTCATTGCTGCAACTCCCAAACAGGCTTGGAAGAGGTGAAGGTCGAGTCATGCATTCTTCAAAACATGACCCGCTAAACCGTGCTCTTAACACCCGCCCGCCAGCTGCACCAATGTGTCAAAGGAAACACAGTTCAACTGATGACCGCCGCCAGTCTGCAAGCGCCCGGCCCGCCACAAGGACATGCTAGGGAGCAATGAGCCAAGTAAAGCATCCCCGGCCAAACCCTCCCCTAACCAGACGACCCTGAGCCAATTGTGCGCCGCCCTATGGGACTCCCGGTCACAGTCGGCTGTGACACAGCCTGGGATCGAACCCAGGTCTGTAGTGATGCCTCAAGCATTGTGATACAGTGCCTTAGACCGCACTGCCACTCGGGAGGCCAAGACTTCTATTTTAAATAAAAACACGGACTATGCTATTACGCACCACTGCATCAAAGCAAAACATGGTTCACAGTCCTCCATGCGCTTTGTAGCCAGAGAACATATCCACATTTCACCAAGAGGAAGTCATGTCGTACATAAACTAAAACAGAGGCATTCTGGCAGTACTCCTTAGACCCTGTGGATCCAAAGGGGCTAAACAATGATTTTTCACTGTCCTTGTTTCTATAATGTTGTTGCCTTGATTTTTGGGGTCTCTGTGTCTCCGGATTCATGGACACCAAAATATCACCGTTGTATATTTTGACATGGCCTATTGATTAACGAGACACACTATCTATCTTTATATTTTGTCCATTAATTTGCCATTTACCTTGAAACATATTATCGTTATAATTTTGTTATTGTTTCTCAATTAGCCACTAGGCTATAAAGCTAAGTGCAATGGTCAGGACGCTCACCTTTTCGAATCCTATACAATGGATTACCTGAAACTAGTCCTTTTGGAAGTTTTTCTTGGTAAGCCATTCTGGTGATTTTTGTCGAGCACCCCTCCTTTTCCTTTGTTTGCTGAAGCCTGAAGGCCCACCTGAACTCCAGCCACCCAAGTCCTAGACTGTTCTCTCTGCTACCTCATGGCAAGTGGTACCAGAGTTCCAAGTCTGGGACCACTAGGGTCCTGAACAGCTTCGACCCCAAAGTCATAAGACTGCTGAATAGTTCATAAAACGGCCACCCTGACCCTCTTTTCAATTGCACTGACTCTCTTGCATCAGCTTTATGCACACTCACTGGACTCTACCCACATACTATACTGATACTCCAACACACACACTACATATGCTCATTGACACCACACACACACACATAGACATACTTTCACACTCTTCACATATGTTGCTGCTGCTACTCTGTTTATTATCTATCCTGATTTCCTAGTCACTTTTTTATTTATTTATTTAACTAGGGAAGTCAGTTAAGAACAAATTCTTATTTACAATGATGGCCTAGGAACAGTGGGTTAAACTGCCTTGTTCAGGGGCAGAACAACAGATTTTTACCTTGCCACTAGGCTACCTGCAGCTACCTTACCCCTGAATACACAAAGATATTACCTCAACTACCTCGTATCCTTGCACGTTGACTCCTTGTTTATAGTGTCATTTCTTCTTACTTTTTAACTCTGCATTGTTGGGAAGGGGCTAGTAAGTAAGTATTTCAGGGTAAAGTCTACACCTGTTCTACTCAGCTCATGTGACAAATACATTTTTATTTTATTTGAGCTACAGTATGTCAGCTAGCTTCAGCCAACAGCTAACAGTTACGTTCTATCTGCTCAAAAGTAGTGCACTGTGTTATTTGTATTCTACCTTCAGAGGTTCTGGAGGATGTGCTTCCAAAGGTAGGGGGTGGGAAGGGAGTGGGAAGTGAGAGGGGGATATAGGGGGAGGATATGGTTGGGAGAGGAGGAGAAGGGGAAAGAGAGGGATAGTGATTGGGAATGAAGGGCTGGAGGAGGAGGAGGAGGAAGGCAACAGAAGAGAGAGAAAGTGTGTTAGGGAGAGGAGAGCAGGGGAAATAGAGGAGTAGGAGAAAGGGAAACTGAGGGAAGGAAGAAAGGGAAGGGTAAGGAATGGAGAGAGGGAGTGTAGAAAAGGGAGGTAGTGGAGGAGGAGAAAGGGAAATCGAGTAAGGGAGGGAGTGGTAATGAGGAGGCAGCAGATGTGAGTGACAGTATGATGGCCTGGGAGGTGTGTGTGGGCAGTCACCAGGGAATGGTGATTGCGTGTGCATACACGTGTGTACAGCCTGGTATCATAGACTAGACGTAACATAGTAAACAAAAAATCCTGGACCCTCAAATTAGTATGATATGTTACATTTTGTATGGACAGAAGGTTACATAAGGTAAAAACTAAAGGAGGGAGGGTGGTTGATTGTTATACGCCCAAACGGCTACTTTTGAACGGATCTTTATTGTGAACGTTGGGAACTGAATTGCATCGGTGAAAGAGGTGTTCAGAAACAGATTATTGATTGTAAGATACATCATCAGAGTGCACAGTTGAACACTGTATGCTGTAAAACACTCGGTTTGTTAGTTTCGATTCAAACGAATCCTCTATCATCCGAATATCAAAATAATGGAACAAATTGAAAATTAACAAATGTACAGGAAGATCACTGCGAAGGCAAAATTACAGAGGAATAACTTTTTGAGGCTATGAAATCCTTTGAGTCTGGAAAAACCCCAGGGCTTGATGGCATACCGGTACAGGTATATCAAGCCTTTTTTTGATATGCTAAAAGCTCCATTGTTAGATTGTTTTAACTACTCCTATAGAAATTGTAGTCTGTCAGGTACTCAGCAGGAAGGTCTGATATCCCTATTATCTAAACAAGACCCAAATATAAAGATCCAGTCTATCTAAAAAACTGGAGGCCCCTTACACTTCAATGTTGTGATGCAAAAATACTAGCCAAATGCATAGCACTCAGAATTAAAAGGGTTTAACCAGGTATTGTAAATCCTGATCATACAGGTTTTTTACATGGACGATACATTGGAGATAATATATGACAACTACTAGAAATAATAGAACATCATGAAACCTCTAGAAGCCAGGCCTGGTATTTATAGCAGATATTGAAAAGGCATTTGATAAAGTAAGACTGGATTTTAGTGACTCTCTTATAAAATGGGTAAAAAGAATCATATAGCAACCCCAGGTGTAACATAGTAATATACGGCTACTTCTCAGAGAATTTTGAATTGTCAAGAGGAGTTAAACAAGGGTGCCCGCTGTCACCATATCTATTTCTTATGGCCATTGAAATGCTTGCTATTATAATCAGATTCAATAACAGCATTAGAGGATTAGAAATCCAAGGCTTAAAAAATGTGTCCATTTATCCCGATGACTCAAGTTTTATATTAAGTCCGCAAGCTAGATCCCTGCAATGTCTCATTGAAGATCTAGATCAATTTCTGTACTCTAATTATGATAAGTGCACAATATTATGTATTGGATCTTTAAAAAATACAACTTTTACATTATCCTGCAGTTTACCTATAAAATGGGCTGATGATGAAGTAGACATACTTGGTATTCATTTCCCAAAATATATAAATAAGCTCTCCACAATGAATTTCAATAGAAAACGTAAAAATAGCCAAGATCCTGCATCCATGGAGAGGTAAATACCTGTTTATTTATCGAAATATTTCCCTGATTAATTCCTTTAGTCATATCTCAGTTTACTCACTTACTTATTGTGCTGCCTACTCCCGATGATTTTTTTTTCAAATCATATGAGCAAAAAATATTTAGCTTTATCTGGGACGCTAAACCAGACAAAATAATGCGTGCCTATCTATATAATGAATATGAATTTGGTGGGTTGAGATTATTAAATATAAAGGCACTAAACCTCTCTCTAAAAGCTTCACTTATTCAAAGGTTTTACTTGAACCCTAAATGGTTCTCAAGTAGATTACTAAGAAAAGCTCATCCATTGTTTCAAAATAACCTTTTTAAATGGCCTTTTATATATATATAAAACATTACATTTAAAAAACAGTTGTTCATTTGGCTCCCTGATTTGTATTCTGCAACTACTGCTTTTTGAGCTCAAAATAATGTTTTTTTTACAGGTAAGTTAGAAGAAGAAAAATATCTAAAAAGTGTGAATCCTCACTACAGAAACAATAAATAACGAGGAGAGTGCGATCTGGTCCACGCTGATTTTTTTTGGTATAAACATTGTTAATCCACATTGTTAATCCACATTTCATGATCTGACATAATGGTAGCCTACCTTTTGGACTTTACATTGGATATTTGGGTTCTACGTAGATTTTTAAGTATTTTGAGCGAAGAGCCATTTGGGAGCTAAATTAGCTGGCTCTCTTGAGAGAACGGAGCCAAATGAGCCGGGTCACCAAAAAGACTCAAAATGCCCATTAATACGTATAACGCGAACGCCTAGCAACTTAAAGGTTGAATGTTTGAATCTCAACATTAGCATTCATAACATATCATATCAAAATTATGATGGACATCCATAAATTAATACCATACCAAATGTACATTTTGTGTCCCTTTTTTGCATTTAACTATGTTACGTTTACCCATGAGTCCAGGTTGTTGTGTATGCCTGCTTGTTCACTGTGTGCATGCATTTGTGTATGATTAGGCTTAGAGGCCTTAGTACACTTACACACAATTTCATGTGCATGTTCCAGACATGATATATTTTAAACATACTCACTGCTCCCCTATAACAGGACCCCCGGTGCACCCCCCAAAGTCTTCCCACTCCTCCTGGCTCTCTGGGGACTCCCACAACATGTTCCTACTCTCTTGGTTCCTGTTATTGCAGTTACCTGGTTGTGTGGGATCCAGGCAGGCAGGCGGAGAATGTGACCCTCCAGATGTGAGGAAAGTAAAGAGAGAAAAACCTGCCCTGCAGTGTGTGTGGGGTGGGTCAGTGGGTCAGTGTGTGTGTGTGTGTGTGTGTGTGTGTGTGTGTGTGTGTGTGTGTGTGTGTGTGTGTGTGTGTGTGTGTGTGTATGTGTGTGTGTAGCGGCGGCTTCCTTTACTATGATTAATTCAAGCTGGTTCTGGAGACATACAGAGTCCCAAATGGAACCATATTCCCAATTTAGTGCTGCTGTACTTTTGAACAGGGCCCATAGGCATCTAATTTTAATTGAATTGTTAATAGTTTCTGACTGTGGAGAGCAAAACACAGCATTAATTATGAACAAAATGTACAGAATTATAATTGAACAGTTTTTAATATTAATTGTCGATTGTGACAGTCCGTTGTGTGTTTGGTAGCTGTAGCTGTGATACACTAGATACTAGGTACATCTCAGTGTGACACGTAGCCTAGCGGTTAAGAGCGTTGGGCCAGTAATCAAAAGGTTACTGGTTTGAATCCACGAGTTGACTAAGTGAAAAATCTGTCGATGTGGTTGGTGTTGAGCAAGGCGCTCTACCCTAATTTCTCTGGTTAAGAGCTTCTGCTAAAAAATTACTCAAACTAAAATTCTCACTGCAATGCAAATGCTGGTATCAGTGCTTTTGAACAATAAATTACATATTTAGAAGCCTCTTTAGGAAAATTCTCTGCGACAAGAGAGTGATCAAATTAAGATAGAAACTGCACATATGAAAACCGTGTTATTATATCATTACACACACACCTGGAGCTCACTCTACCACTCATTGGCTATTCCTGTTCATATTATCCTCTTCAATCACTTGCGGAAAATATCTCAGATTAATGGCAACCGTGTGAGGGATCTCTCAGGTTGCGTTCAAATTGGCACCCTATTCCCTACATAGTGAACTACTTTTGACTAGAGTCTCTAGTCAAAAGTAATGCACTATGTAGGGTATAGGATGCCATTTGTTACATAATCTCTCAGTGATTCATTAAACGAGGAATGGCATGAATAAAAAGGCAGATCTGCTCATATTGCCTCTCACATCCTATAGTATTCTGCTCCTGTTTCAGGATGGATGGATAATTAAGTATGTTGTCAAGGGCAGCGGGCAATGTCCATGTCTGGAAATACATAGTTATATCAGACATGGCTTCAAATACGACTCTAAATCTTTCAAATACTTTGAGCATTTGCTCTAGCCTGCCTGGAGTTTCAGATGGGCTGGTTTTAACAGGGTTTTGGGATATTAAATTGGTTCCATTGCACCAGGCAAGCTCAATCAAGCGCAGCTAATGAATTTGAAATCATTTCAAAATAGTATTTGAACCCAAAGAGCAGTCACGTGACCTCGCCACACTCTATTGTAATGACAACAGAGACCCTCTCTCATCCCTTCCAGGCTTTTGGGATTCCTTAATAGAAAATGATTCAAGAAAAAGTGAAAGTCATCCAGTAAAATACTACTGTACTTGGGTAAAAGTCTAAAAGTATCTTATTTTAAATGTGATGGAAAAAGTACTAAATTGTCATTCTTGAATAAAAGTACAAAGTAAAAGTAAACGCTATACATCAAATTATATTAAGCAAACCAGACGGCACGATTGTATTGTTTTTAAAATGTACGGACAGTCAGAGGCACAGTCCAACTCTGACATAATTTACAATCCCAGTATTTGTGTTTTGTGATCAGAGGAAGTAGGAATGTCAACACATTATATTGATAGGTGCATGAATTGGACCAAGTACTTTTGGGTGTTAGGGAAAATGTATGGGAGTAAAAAGTACATATTTTCTTTAGGAATGTAGTGGAGTAGAAGTAAAAGTTGACAAAATATAAATAGTAAAGTACACATAATGAAGAAAAAAAACAACATAAGTAGTACTTAAAAGTATTTTTACTTTGTTATTTGACACCACTGCTCCCTGTGGGGAGTTCATTGGTTGGATGTTGGAAAGGACATTCATTGCATATCATTTTGGGGGATATCATTGGTTGTAAATGTTAGCACAATTTTCTGTATTTATATATTTTTTATGAATGCTTTAGACACCAACTTAATTCTCCACACACATCCCAGTTTGTTGAGTGTGTCATAGAGATGGCCACAGTAGGTGTATGTTAAGCTCCAGTTGTTAGTATTGAGTGGTGATGAGACAGTGGAGGGTGTGTTGTTGTTTTTTTACACTGAGCAAAAATATAAATGCAACATGTAGTGTGTTTGGTCCCATATTTCAAGAGCTGAAATAAAACAAATGTTCCCTACGCATCTTATTATGTGTACACATCTGTTACATCCCTGTTAGTGAGCATTTCTCCTTTGCCAAAATAATCCATCCTTCCACCTGACAATTGTGTGGCATATCAAGAAGCTGATTAAACAGCGTAATCATTATATAGGTGCACCTTGTGCTGGGGAGAATAAAAGGCAACTCTAAAATGTGCATTTTTGTCACACAGCACAATGCTACAGGTGTCTCATGTGTTGAGGGAGCGCGCAATTGGCATGCTGACTGCAGGAATGTCCACCAGAGCTGTTGCCAGATAATGTTAATTTCTATACCATAAACTGCCTCCAATGTCGTTTCAGAGAATTTGGCAGTACGTCCAACTGGCCTCACAACCTCCGACCACGTGTACGGCGTCGTGTGGGTGAGTGGTTTGTTGATGTCAATGTTGTGAACCGAAACGCCCCATGGTAGCAGTGGGGTTATGGTATGGGCATGCATAAGCAATGGACAACGAATACAATTGCATTTTATCGATGGTAATTTATATGCACAGAGATACCGTGAAGAGATCCTGAGGCCCATTGTCGTGCCATTCATCCACTGTCATCACCTCATGTTTCAGTATGATAATGCACAGCCCCATGTCCCAAGGATCTGTACACAATTCCTGGAAGCTGAAAATGTCCAGTTTTTCCATGGCCTGCATACTCACCAGACATGTAACCCATTGAGCAAGTTTGGGATGCTCTGGATCAACGTGCACAACAGTGTGTTCCAGTTCCTGCCAGCTAACCTAGCGGTTAAAAGTGTTGGGCTAGTAACTGAAAGGTTGCTGGTTCGAATCCCCTAGCTGACTAGGTGAAAAATATGTTGATGTGCCCTTGAGCAAGGCACGTAACCCTAATTGCTCCTGTAAGTCGTTCTGGATAAGGGCGTCTGCTAAATGACTTAAATGCAAAATATCCAGCAACTTCGCACAGCCATTGAAGAGGAGTGGGACAACATTCCACAGGCCACAATCAACAGCCTGATCAACTCTATGCGAAGGAGATGTGGCACGCTGCATGAGGCAAATGATGATTGGATACCGTGATGTGGTTGGCATCATTTTCTGGGACCGCTACTATCTTTCCAGTGATCCTGCTGACCAAGGCTGGGTCTGAAGAGCTGTTTGATGTAGCAGCTCTCTTAGCTGTCTATCAAGCTAGCAGGGTTTTCTTGGGGGCTTGAATGCAGCCCATGGCGCTGTTAGCCATTGTGGCTGGGACCGTGGATTTTCCCAGGCTTGTGGCTGTCTAGACCCCTGCTGTTTGTTGTTGTTTTCAATCGTCTCTGCGACCTGCCTTGTCTGAAACAGAGAGGAGTAACAGCATTTGTCATTGTTACCATGACAAAGACCAAAGCCGCAGGAGTACTGTTGAGTACAGTGGTGTCTCTATCACAGGTGAAGGATCTTTTAAACAAACAAAAAGAGTTCTACAAGCAATTGTTGCAACAACAAGAAAATAGCTTAAAGTGTTTTGCCCAATTACTGGTGGAGTCAACCAATAAAGGAATGGACTACCTGACCAGAAAGGTCCAGGACCTGTAGAACAGTTTGTAGATCTCTCAGGGTCAGCTCAATGAGTTTAAACAGGAGAACAGCAAGATGACAGCAATCTGTAAGTCATTGAGAGAGGACATCAGTTCTGTATGTGAATCCATGATAATCTTATTTATCTGTCAATGTCATCTCGAGGGACAATAAACTCGGAACAACATGATTGTGGACGGAATTGCAGAATCTCCACATGAGACCTGGATGGAGTCTGAAGATGGACCACAGGAAGATTGAGGTTGAGCGCGCCCACAGAACTGGAACACCCACCACTGGCCCAGGTGTCAGGCCCAGGTCGATAGTGGTCAAGTTCCTGAGGTTCAAGGACAAGGTAGTTGTTCTGGAAAGAGCCAAGAACTTGAGAGGAACATATATCTTCCTCAACAAGGACTATCCTGAAGCTATGCACCAGAAAAGGTAAGAACTTATCCCAGCCATAAAAGCTGCCAGAGTGCGTGGGGACATTTCTTACATCTGCTATGACTCTTGTCCACCCTCCCTCCCAAAAGCCTGGAAGGGATGAGAGAGCCAGGCCTATGGGTTTAAAGCTTCAACATGCAGCACACACACACTTACAGACACCAACTGATTAATGGACTGCTGAATGTATATTTTTTACTCTTGCTTTGTTTGCTCTTTTCCATATTATGTATATCTCTAATAAGCTACCCAGAAAAGGGCTGAAAATAGCCCATGTGAATATATGTAGCCTTAGAAATAAGGTTTGTGAAATCAATAACTTTCTAACATCAGATAACATTCATATATTAGCCATTTCTAAGACTAACTTAGATAATTAATTTGATGATGCAGCATTAGCAATACTAGGATATAACATGTATAGAAGAGACAGGAATTCTTATGGGGGAGGTGTTGCTGCATTTTCTGTATTCTGAGCCATATCCCTGTAATGCTTAGAGAAGATCTTATGTTAAGTGTTATTGAAGTGTTGTGGTTGCAGGTTCACTTGGCACATCTAAAGTCTTGTCTTTTGGAGTGTTGCTATAGGCCACCAAGTGCTAACAGTCAGAATCTAAATAATATGTGTGAAATGCTTGGTAGTTTATGTGATGTAAACAGAGGTCTACTTTCTTGGGGAACTGAATATTGACATGTTTTCATCAATGTGTCTGCTCAAGAGGAAGCTTCTTGCTGTAACCAGACCTATCAGGTTGCTGCCAGCTCTTAGGAAACTGTTGGAAAAAATTGTGTTTGACCAAATACAATGCTACTTCTCTGTAAACAAATTAACAACAGACTTTCAGCATGCTTATAGAGAAGGGCACTCAACATGTATTGCACTGACACAAATGACTGATGATTGGTTGAAAGAAATTGATAATAAGAAGATTGTGGGAGCTGTACTGTTAGATTTCAGTGCAGCCTTTGATATTATTGTTGA
The DNA here is from genome assembly GCF_002021735.2 of Oncorhynchus kisutch. Classification (NCBI taxonomy): domain Eukaryota; kingdom Metazoa; phylum Chordata; class Actinopteri; order Salmoniformes; family Salmonidae; genus Oncorhynchus; species Oncorhynchus kisutch. The sequence continues at coordinate 27,680,433 of NC_034184.2, forward strand.
GAAAACTTATGTGTTATTGCTTTTAAACCTCTGCCATATCGTGGATTAAGAACTATCTATCAAAAATAACTCAAAGGGTTTTCTTTAATGGAAGCTTCTCTAATGTCAAACATGTAAAGTGTGGTATACTGCAGAGCAGCTCTCTAGGCCCTCTACTATTTTTTTTATTTTTACCAATGACCTGCCACTGGCATTGAACAAAGCAGTGTTTCCATGTATGCTGATGATTCAACCATATACCCAACAGCAACCACAGCTAATGAAGTCACTGAAACACTTAACGCAAAATTGCAGTCTGTCTTGGAATGGTTGGCCAGTAATAAACTGGTCCTGAACATCTCTAAAATTCAGAGCATCGTATTTGGTACAAATCATTCCCTAAGCTCTTGACCTCAGCTGAATCTGGTAATGAATGGTGTGGCTGTTGAACTCTGGAGCTCTGTCAGGGTGACCATTGTGTTCTTGGTCACCTCCCTGACTAGGGCCCTTCTTCCCCGATTGCTCAGTTTGGCAGGGCAGCCAGCTCTAGGTGTCACGCCCTGACCTTAGTCTGCTTTGTATGTTTATAGGTTTTGTTTGGTCAAGGTGTGATCTGAGTGGGCATTCTATGTAGTTTGTCTGTTTCTGTGTTTGGCCTGATATGGTTCTCAGAGGCAGGTGTTAGTCATTGTCTCTGATTGCGAACCATATTTAGGTAGCCTGTTTTGTCATTGTGGGTTGTGGGTGATTGTCTATGTGTAGTGTTTGTGTCAGCACTCTTGTTTATTAGCTTCACGGTTGTCATTTTGTTGTTTTGTAGTGTTCAGTTTTTTCAATTCAAATGACGAACACTTACCACGCTGCATATTGGTCCTCCGATCCTTCTCGCTTCTCCTCGTCAGATGAGGAGGACGAAGACAGCCGTGACAGAATCACCCACTACAAATGGACCAAGCAGTGTGGTAACGGGCAGCAGCAGCAGCGGCCAGCATCACAAGACTCCTGGACATGGGAGAAGATTTTGAACAGAGAAGGACCCTGGGCACAGGCTGGGGAATATCGCCACCCCAAAGCAGAGCTGGAGGCAGCGAAAGCTGAGCGGCGGCGATATGAGGAGGCAGCACGGCAGCGCGACAGGTACGAGAGGCAGCCCCACATTTTTTGGGGGGGGGGGAGCACACGAGGAGTGTGGCTAAGCCAGGTAGCAGACCTGAGCTCACTCGTTCTTATTATAAGCAGCGCGTTACTGGTCAGCACCGTGTTATGCGGTTAAGCGCATAGGGTTGTGGGTGATTGTCTATGTGTAGTGTTTGTGTCAGCACTATTGTTTATTAGCTTCACGGTTGTCATTTTGTTGTTTTGTAGTGTTCAGTTTTTTCAATTCAAATTACGAAGACTTACCACGCTGCGTATTGGTCCTCCGATCCTTCTCGCTTCTCCTCGTCAGATGAGGAGGACGAAGACAGCCGTGACACTAGGAAGAGACTTGTTGGTTCCAAACTTCTTCCATTTAAGAATGATGGAGGCCACTGTGTTCTTTGGGACCTTAAATGCTGCAGGAATTTTTGGGGTAACTTTCCCGAGATTTGTGCCTTGACACAATCCTGTCTCAGAATTCTACGGACAATTCCTTCGACCTCATGGCTTGATTTTTGCTCTGACATGCACTGTCAACTGTGGGACCGTATATAATCCGGTGTGTGCCATCATGTCCAATCCATTCAATTTACCACAGGTGGTCTCCAATCAAGTTGTAGAAACATTTCAAGGATGATCAATGGGAAAAGGATGCACATGAGCTCCATTTAAAGTCTCATAGCAAAGGGTCTGAAAACTGTTTTTTGTTTTACATTTTTTATACATTTGAAAACATTTCTAAAAACCTCTTTTCACTTTGTCATTATGGGGTATTTTGTATAGATTGATGAGGAAAAACAATGCTGGCCATATAGGCAGAGTTCCTCTGTCTAGAGTCTGTGTTCTTTTGCACAACTTAATCTTTTTCTTTGCAACTCTGCCTAGAAGGCCAGCATCCCGGAGTCGCCTCTTCACTGTTGACGTTGAGACTGGTGTTTTGCGGGTACTATTTAATGAAGCTGCCAGTCGAGGACTTGTGAGGCGTCTGTTTCTCAAACTAGACACTCTAATCTACTTGTCCTCTTGCTCAGTTGTGCACCGGGGCCTCCCACTCCTCTTTCTATTCTGAGACAGTTTTCGCTGTTCTGTGAAGGGAGTAGTACACAGCGTTGTACGAGATCTTCAGTTTGTTGGCAATTTCTCGCATCGAATAACCTTCATTTCTCAGAACAAGAATAGACTGATGAGTTTCAGAAGAAAGTTATTTGTTTCTGGCCATTTTGAGCCTGTTATTTTAATTGACAAAAACTAGCTTTTCTTTCATAAACAAGGACATTTCTAAGTGACCCCAAACTTTTGAACGGTAGTGTATGTATATTTGTAAACAACTGCTGGTGCACGAAAATCTAAGAAAGTCTCGAGGTTTTGCTACCCTGAGGTAGAGTATCTCATGATAAGCTGTAGACCACACTATTTACCAAGATAGTTTTAATCTGTACTTTTCGTAGCTGTCTACATACCACCACAAACCGATGCTGGCACTAAGACCGTACTCAATGAGCTGTATACGGCCATAAGTTAACAGGAAAATGCTCATCCAGAGGCGGCGCTCCTAGTGGCCGGGGTCTTTAATGCAGGAAAACTTAAATCCCTGAGTGGCACAGTGGTCTAAGGCAGTGCTAGCTGTGCCACTAGAGATTCTGGATTTGAGTCCAGGCTCTGTCGCAGCCGTCGTGTCCGGAAGACCCATGGGGCGGCGTACAATTGGCCCAGCATCGTCCGGGTTAGGGGAAGGTTTGGCCGGCAGGGATGTCCTTGTCCTATTGTGCACTAGTGAATCCTGTGGTCGGACAGGCCCAGTGCCCACTGACACGGTCGCCAGGTGTAAGGTGTTTCCTCTGGTGCATTGGTGCGGCTGGCATCCGGTTTAAGTGGGCATTGTGTCAAGAAGCAGTGCGGCTTGGTTGGGTTGTGTTTCAGAGGATGCACGGCTCTCGACCTTTGCCTCTCCCGAGTCTTTACGGGAGTTGCAGCGATGAGACAAGACTGTAACTACCAATTGGAAACCACGAAGTTACTCCACACACAGAGACACGTACAAAGCTCTACCTCGCCCACCATTTGGCAAATCTGACCACAATTCTATCCTCCTGATTCGTGCTTACAAACAAAAACTAAAGCAGGAAGCACCAGTGACTCGGTCAATAAGAAAGTGGTCAAATGAAGCAGATGCTAAACTACAGGACTGTTTTGCTAGCACAGACTGGAATATTTCCCGGGATTCTTCCGATGGCATTGAGGAGTACACCACATCAGTCACTGGCTTCATCAATATGTGCATCGATGATGTCGTCCCCACAGTGACCGTACGTACATACCCCAACCAGAAGCCATGGATTACAGGCAACATCCACACTGAGCTAAAAGGTAGAGCTGCCGCTTTCAAGGAGCAGGACTCAAACCCGGAGCTTATAAGAAATTCCGCTATGCCCTCCGACGAACCATCAAACAGGCAAAGCGTCAATACAGGACTCTTTGAATCGTACTACACCGGCTCCGACGCTCGTCGGATGTGGCAGGGCTTGCAAACTATTACAGACTACAAAGGGAAGCACAGCCACGAACTGCCCAGTGACACAAGCCTACCAGATGAGCTAAATTACTTCTATGCTCGCTAAGAGGCAAGTAACACTGAAGCATGCATGAGAGAATCAGCTGTTCTGGACGACTGTGTGATTACGCTCTCCGTAGCCGATGTGAGCAAGACTTTTTAAGCAGGTCAGCATTCACAAGGCTGCAGGGCCAGACGGATTACCAGGACGTGTAGTCCGAGCATGTGCTGACCAACTGTCAGGTATCTTCACTGACATTTTGAACTTGTCCCTGGCTGAGTCTGTAATTCCAACATGTTTCAACCAGACCAAGAACACTAAAGTAACCTGTCTAAATGACTACTAAGTGCTTTGAAAAGCTGGCATGGCTCACATCAACACCATTATCCCAGAAAGCCTAGACCCACTCCAATGTACATACCGCCCCAACAGATCCACAGATTATGCTATCTCTATTGTACTCAACACTGCCCTTTACCCTCTTGCACAAAAGGAACACCTATCTGAGAATGCTATTCATTGACTAGAGCTCAACATTCAAAACCATAGTGCCCTCAAAGCTTATCATTAAGCTAGGAACCCTGGGACTAAACACCTCCCTCTGCAAATGGATCCTGAACAACCTGACGGGCCACCCCCAGGTGGTAAGGGTAGGTAACAACACATCTGCCACATTGATCCTCAACACGGGGGCCGCTCAGGGGTGCGTGCTCAGTCCTCTCCTGTACTCCCTTTTCACTCATGACTGGATGGCCAGGCATGGGGCCAAGCTTCCCGCCATCCAGGACCTCTATACCAGGCGGTGTCAGAGGAAGGCCCAAAAAATTGTCAAAGACTCCAGCCACCCCAGTCATATATACTGTTCTCTCTGCTACTGCATGGCAAGCGGTACCAAAGCACCAAGTCTAGGTCCAAAAGGCTTCTAAACAGCTTCTACCCCCCAAGCAATAAGACTCCAGAACAGCTAATCAAAGGGCTACCCAGACCCCTCTTTTACATTGCTTCATCATCATTTTTTACTTAACATGTGTTTCTTCTTAATAGGCAACAGATTAAATAAGTTATGATAAACTTCACAGGGTGGCGAGAGTGCACTGTGATGAGCTTGATGCTCCTTTCCAATTAATATCGAGGGTCATATTCTGGTGACATATTAACCGATGCTTGGTTGCCCTTTACACATAACTCTCTTAATGTATATACACTACCCACACTCAGAGTGGGCACAATCACTATATAACGCAACATTTGTTGTGCCAAAACCATCAGTTGAAAAATACCTATTTTTTATTCGGAACACGGTATTTAACCCCAAAAGCAATTTTATGTGGACTACGTCATCATGTACAGCCTTTTATCCACTAAAAGTCAATTTGATGGAAACACATCTCTGTGCATATGGTTTTTATGCAGATTTTAGAATATTCACATGAAAATCTGTTGCCAATTGTATGGAAACCTAGCTACTGAGGACCTTTAACCTGAAGAATGTGTTTGTTTTCTATGATTATGTATTGCTTTTTATGTATTGATGTGAATATTGATGTGATAATGTACAGTATATTCAAATCAAATCAAATTTGATCGAATTCAACCTTACAGTGAAATGCTTACTTACAAGCCCTTAACCAACAATGCTTTAAGAAGATAAACTGCATGCTTTCCCGAGTTGTAGTGGGAGGACCACACAACATACCATTGCGTGACACTAAATGGACTTTTATATGATGGTTATTATATCAATATTTGAATTTTACAGACACAAAAAGATCCCACATTGTCTAGTGTATTTAGTTTTGTCGATATTTGGAAAGTTTAACGTCAAATATGCTGTTTCCATCAAACTTGTCATAACATTTTTTATCAGACATGTACTTTACTCCCGAGTGGCGCAGTGGTCTAAGACACTGCATCTCAGTGCTAGAGGTGGCACTACAGACCGTGGTTAGATTCCAGGCTGTATCACAACCGGCCGTGATTAGGAGTCCCATAGGGAGGCACACAATTGGCCCAGTGTCGTCTGGGTTAGGGTTTGGCCAGGGTATGGCATCATTGTAAATAAGAATTTGTTCTTAACTGACTTTCCTAGTTAAATAAAGGTTAAATAAAATTGCTTGTATAAAAGGGTTGGATTGAAACCTGGTTAATCAGCCTTTTGAATTGCCCTAGAGGCACCAATTCATCCAACTTTATAGAGCTTTGGAGATCATTCCACAAGGTGCAAGAAAACTAAAAGCAGATTTACCTAACTCAGTGGAGATGGAAGGGATCTCCAGAGTTAGCCATTCCTGACACTGGGTCTGGTATATTCTTTGTCTGTTATTTATCACTGAAGTAAGTTTATGCAGGAGGATTTTTGACACGAAAAGAGTGCAATGCAACAATCTACGAGACTTCAGAGGGTCAGCCTACTTTCTGATACAGAATGCAGTGATGTGTACAGATCCTATCGCCCGTAATTAAGTGTATTGCGTTATGATAAACTGTGTCCAATGGCTTCAATACAGTGACAGCTGCATTCATAGAGACAATATCGTCATAGTATATAACCAGTATGAATGAGACTGAATATTTTTTCCTGCTATTCAATCAAAGGCATGGCCTATTCCTATAAAATAAATCAATTTAAATTCTTAATTTCTTAACTAACTCATCAACATGCTTTTCGAAAGATAAGCGGGGGTACGATCAATGAGGGCACCATCCAATGTACATATGCATTAATCATCAGATACAATTGTACGTGATTTTGAGAATGACATATGCTTGGATTTACCTGCATTAAATACCAATTTCAGTTCAACAAAGGCATTGAAGGCAGATTGAAGCTCCGATAGAGCCAGTGTCATCTGCATACAGTTGCATGTAAAAAAAAAATGCAGATGTGGTCACGCAGAGCGGAACAGATGAACCCTAGAGCAGACTCAGACGAGGAGACTGGGATGAGGTAATCAAGGTATTTATTGAAACACGGGGGGAAGATTGAGTGCAGGCCAGGGGAAGCTCGGTCGGGTAGTCGGACACCAGGTGTTGAGGCTGGAGCAAGAGGTGTTGGGACAGGGTAAGCAGGTCCGGAGGGGAATCCAAGGGAGCGTAGAGTGGGGAATCCAGTACAGAGTAGCAGGACTGACGAGAAGTCGGACTGGAGACGGAGACCAGAGTCAAAGCTGGCAGAATTAGCAGAGATTACGTTCTGGCAGTGTGGAAGTGGCCGGACTGAGTATTTGTAGAGGTCTTGATTATGGAACAGGTTGCAGCTGGTGGGGATCTGCTCTGACTCCTGCACACCGGTCTCCACACACACAAACACACAGGGAGAGGGAGAGAGCACTGGGGGAGTGGCAGCAGGTCAAGGAGACACAGGATGAGCACTAGAGGGTGTGGCAGGAGCAGATGTGACAGTAGCCCCCCCCCTCCGCTCGACCAGGCTTAACTGGGTGTGAGGTATAGAAATCCCGTAAGAGGGAGGGGACCAGAATGTGACGGTGGGGCACCCAGCAGCGCTCCTCAGGCCCGTAGCAGCGCTCCTCAGGCACTCCCAGTCCACCAGGTACTGCCAGCCGCGACCCCGACGGCGCACATCTGCGCCGTCGGGTTAAATAATTGCTCAAGGACAGTTACGGATAGACCCTGCCAAGTTTAGGGCAGTCACAGAGTGGCCTATGCCCTCGAATCTGAAGCAGCTACAGCGTTTCCTGGGTTTGCCAATTTTTACAGACATTTCATCCATAACTACAGCCGTTTGGCAGCCCCTCTCACCTCCACTCCATTCCACTGGACCCCGAGGCAGAGGCAGCATTCTGGGAATCGCTTCACTTCCACTCACATCCTCACCCAGCCAGACCCAGAAATCCAGAGTCCTGTATTTGCCAGGCTCAGCAGAACCAGCCTGACTCCGGTAACGGTCCTAGAAAGGCTCTGTTTGTTCCAGATTCAGTTCGCTCTGAAGTTCTTCAGTGGGCCCATTCTACTCACCTCACCTGTCACCCTGGCATGAACCTGACTGTCTCCTTCCTACGTCAGCGATTTTGATGGCCCACCATGGAGAGAGAAGTCCAGGAGTTTATCTCAACCTGCTCGGTCTGTGCCCGGAACAAAACCTCCACCAAACCCACTTCCGGTCTGCTTTTCCCTCTTCCCATACCCAGTCGCTCTGGTCACACATGCGTAGCTCTGGACTTTGTCACTGGCCTTCCCTCATCTAACAGTAACTGAGTCATCCTCACCATTATTGACAGATTTTCCAAAGCGGCTCACTTCATTACCCCATCCACCAGGGAGAATGTGGACCTGCTGAATACATGACATTCCCACTGACATCCAGGGGACACCAGTTTACATCCCAGGTATGGAAATACTTCTGTTCAGCACTTGGTATTAATGTTAGTCTTTCATCTGGATATCACCCCTAGACCAACGGCCAGACCTTAACTGGCCAACCAGGAGATGGAGACTGCCCTACGCTGTGTGACTTCAGCTAACCCTTCCTCCTGGAGTGCTCAGCTACCCTGGGTGGAATATTCCCACCACACCCTCATCAACGCCTCATCAACGCCTCGTCAGGTATGTCACCCTTCACGTGTGCTCTGGGCTATCAAACCCCCTTGTTCCCTGCCCAAGAGGTCGAGGTAGCGGTGCCCTCAGTCCATGACCACATTCGCCTTTGTCATCGCACCTGGAGGAGGTCCTGTACTGCCACTCTCTTAAGATCCACCCAACCTTCCGTGTGTCCGTGTGGATGCAGATGTGCAGATGTGAGGCTGGAGCGAGAGGTGTTGGGACAGGGTAAGCAGGTCCAGCGGGGAATCCAAGGGAGCGTAGAGTGGGGAATCCAGGACAGAGTAGCAGGACTGATGAGAAGTCGGACCGGAGACGGGGACCAGAGTCAGAGCGGGCAGAATGAGCAGAGATTACGATCTGGCAGTGTGGAAGTGGCAGGACTGAGTATTTGTTGAGGTCTTGATTATGGAACAGGTCGCAGCTGGTGGGGATCTGTTCTTACTCCAGCACACCTGTCTCCGCCCACACAATCACATATACGCACACACACACACACACACACACACACACACACACACACACACACACACACACACACACACACACACACACACACACACACACACACACACACACACACACACACACACACACACACACACACAGAGAGAGAGATAGGAAGAGCTCTGGGAGAGGGAGAGAGCACTGGGTGAGTGGCGGCAGGTCAAGGAGACACAGGATGAGCACTAGAGGGCGTGGCAGGAGCAGATGTGACAGATAGACCAACATTGTTTGTATAGAGAAGACAGTAAAAAGTACAGGACCTAAAATCGATCCCTGTGGGACACCTTTTGTAATATCAAGGAAATCTGACTTAACACCATCAGAAGAAACACATTTTGTCTTGTCGGTCAAGTAATTTTCAAACCAATTACATGACACCTGATCCATACCGATAACAGAAAATATTTGAATCAATAAAGAGTGGTCAACAGTATCGAAAGCCTTCGATAGGTCTATAAAGAGGGCAGCACAGTGCTTATTCCTATCCATTACCCTTTACCACATCATTTAACACCAAGGTGTGTGGGTGGGTGGGTGTTTGTTCTATGGTGGTAAGTAACACTGACCTAGCAGGAAGATCAGGAATTATTGATTTCTACCTCCACTACAATGAGGTAGGTAGAGTGGTAGAGTAGAGCTGCATGAACTCACACACACACTACAATGAGAATACAAAGCTACATGCTCCAATTCACTCGATGCAAGAGATACCAGAGCTGTGTTTCATTCAGTGATGAGGGCTGAATGGTTCTTCCTTCTTGTTAGCTACTCATGTGGACCTTTTCTTTGCGTTCCTAACTACAAAGATTAATTTCCTTTGCACACCTGTTTCCAATATTCAGACATGATGCAGAAACATAAGTGAAAGCTCTGTCTGTGATTGCAGACAAAATATAGTCACAACCGTATATTACAGTGGAGTCTCCATGATGACATTCCACCTGAGTGCTTTCACCGAGCTAATCCTATCAGTTCAGCAGTCACTTTGAAGGAGAAACTAAATACAAAATGGAATGATACAGTTGGACAATACAGTATCTGGACCTACAGTACAGTACAGACAGAAGCACACACACACTTAGCTTAGTTTATGGTAGTCCATTGTATAGTCCGATGATGACTTTCACTTCTGAATTTACAGTGAATTATTTGGTGGCTGTAGAGTCCAATCAGAGATTTATTGCAGATGGGGCATGTGTAGTCTGTGTTGGCGTGGGCAGGCATGGCTGTATGTCTCCTGAGTCTCTTTGTGCTCCTCTCTTGAGACATTCTAATGACATGGCTGAGCCAGTGCAGTTAGTGTTGGGTGACAATGGCCTCCATACTCTTGCAGCTGGTCTTAGCAAGTATTTCTGTATGGGGCACATGGTCGGCCAGGTGATTCCGAGGTTGCGCTGCTGGCATCCTATGTGGAATTGCGCGAGCTGCTTGATGTGGCGACTGTAGGTGACCCAGCTGTAAAGAAGTGTGGTGATGCAGACAGCTTGATAAATGGCAACTTTGGTGTGGAGGTGGAGATCCCTGTTTTGGAAGACCCTGCGTCTGAGTTTCCCAAGGTCAGCTGAGGCTTGCTTGATCCTGTTTTGAATTTTGGGGTTGATGCTGCAGTCTTCCGAGAGGATGCTGCCCAGGTATTTGAATGACCGGACTATTGCCAGTGATTTGTGTTCAATGGTGAAGACAGGTATGGTGGGTGGAGTGCTGGATCTCCATTGGCAGACAACCTCTGTCTTGGTGGTGTTGATAGACAGTCCCATCCTGCTATAGACCCTCACAGCCATTACAAGGATGGACTGAAGGTCCTTCGGAGTGTGGGCCACACAAACCTAGGTGGTTGCTTGGAGCCTGATGTTGAATATGTTTCCATCCAGCTTGATGTCCACTGCAACCCAGCTGCTGTTCTCAAGCTCCATTTGGAGAAGCTGGGTGACACATAGGAGGAAGAATTAAAGAGTACAGGTGCCAGCACGTACCCCTGCGTCACACCAATGCCTACTCCAAAGGGCATTGACTCCTGCCCTTCTATGTCCACCTGAGCCATCATTCCATAATGGAACTGGCAAAGGATGTTGACAAATTTGTCTGGACAGCCAAATTTGGTAGAATGCCCCATAGTAGTTCCCTGCTCACAGTGTCGTAGGCCTTGACGAGGTCAACAAAGGCCATGAAAAGTTCCTGAAGTTGTTCACAACACTTCTCCTGGAGTGGGCGTACCATGAATATAATGTTGACAATATTCCTGTTCTTTCTGAAGCAGCATTTGCCACACCCTGATCTGTTTCACCTGTCTTCGTGCTTGTCTCCACCCCCCACCAGGTGTCTCCCATCTCCCATCATTATCCCCTGTGTATCCATACCTGAGTTTTCTGTTTGTCTGTTGCCAGTTTGTCTTGTCTCGTCAAGCCTACCAGCGTGTTTTTCTGTACTCCTGTTCGCTTTAGTCCCTTTTTTCTAGTTATTCTGGTTTTGACCATTCTGCCTGCCCTGACCCTGACCCTGCCTGCAGTTATGTACCTTTTGAAACTGCCTTGGATTACTGACCTCTGCCTACCCTGACCCGGAGCCTGCCTGCCGTCCTGTACGGACTCTGCCCTGGATTACCAACCTCTGCCCGCCCTTGACCTGTCGTTTGCCTGTCCCCTGTTTTGTTAATAAACTTCTGTGATTCGAACTGTCTGCATCTGTTCCTTATCCTGAGTTCTGATAGCATTGTGACTCTGGCAGCAGTTCCTCTGTGATGTTATTCACCAGCCTGTGTAGCATCACCTTGGCCAGGATCTTGCAAGCAACAGCCAGAAGGGATATCCCAAATCAAAATCAAATCAAATCAAATTTTGTTGGTCACATACACATGGTTAGTATATATTATTGTGAGTTTAGCGAAATGCTTGTACTTCTAGTTCTGACAGTGCAGCAATATCTAACAAGTAATCTAACAATCCCACAACAACTACCTAATAGACACAAATCTAAGTAATGGAATGGAATAAGAATATATATAAATATATGGATGAGCAATGACAGAGTGGCATAGGCAAGATGCAATAGATGGTATAAAATGCAGTACATACATATGAGATGAGTAATGCAAGATATGTAAACATTATTAAAGTGACTACTGATCCATTTATTAAAGTGCCCAACCTTGCCTTCTGGATGGTAGCGGGGTGAACAGGCAGTGGCTCGGGTCGTTGTTGTCCTTGATGATCTGTTGCCGCAGATGGACTTGTCACCCTTGTTCTTATAGATGGTGACAATGTTTCCATCCTTTTGGGGGACGATCTCCCGGTCCCAAACCTCAGTGATGTACTGTTGGAGCATTCTGGTGCAGAAGTAACCTCCCTTTTTAAGTAGCTCTGCCGGGATGCTGTCAGCTCCAGGAGTCTTACTGTTCTTGAGGGAATGGAGAACTGATAACACCTCTTGCAAGGTTGTGTGACGACCCTCCCACTCTGTCTGCCGTATTCTCTCTTTGTTATTTCCTTATTAGGATGCTGGTGGCGGAGTTGGGAGGGTCGTCAGCTACATGGGAAACACCTGGGCCCGGTGTCACCCAGGATAAATACACCACTTCCCCATTCATGGGGGAGACTCTCTCCATGCAGACACCTTTATAGATTTGGTTGTTTTTCTTGGTGGTCTTTTGGTTGTTTGCTTTAGCATCTTTCAACACCCTGCATTATCACATTCATGCATGCAAAACACTCACTTACACTCCTGATTACTGATTACAGACACCAATGTATATTATACTTAGTTACTTACTTAATAAATATATATTTTGTTACTCATTATCTCCACGTTGTCTCCCTTTTGTTACGGGCTTTGAGCCGGTTCGTGACTAGTGGGGGCTCGTCCGGGATATTTGAACTATTGGTTTGGGAGACCGTGAAGGTACGTGTTTGGTTTGCATATTTTGTCTGAGTTTGATAGGCCCAGTATTGGTTGCCTTTGTTGTTTGGTTTGTGTGCTGTGTTGGAGAGAGTATAATGGTTAGTTTCCAGGCCCTGCCTAGCCTGAACTCTTGTTCTACTTTCTGTTGGGACGTCAGTCTGAGGTGAGTAATCGGCTGTGTACCTCGGTGGGAGATTTGGGTAGGGTAGTGGAACTTGCTACCCGGAGCTATAGCCTTTTTCCCCTGATAGGCTTAGCGACATGTTTCATTTTTTGGAATATGTTGTGCATGGTTAATGTCTGTTATTTTTGTGTGGTGTCTGTGGACTGAGCAGTTGTCTCGGGGGCACATCCGTGGCTTGGTGGAATTTGCCAGCATGCTGGGGAGTTTTTCCTTGCCAGCGGGCTACAGTGCGTAAATTCCCACCGCAAATCTGCACGAAGACTAGGGTTGAGTTATTGTAGGTTTTGGGGAAGCTCCGTATCTCATCTCTCTTCTGTGGTGCTCAGGGTGATTGTCACTTCTCGGGATGTGGTCTGGTGTGCTCAGCAGAAGGGAAGAGCGAGAATTTTTTTTATGTGATTATGGCGTCTTATGTAGATGAGTTCATTCGCTCTCCATCGGAGAAATTGTTAGATTTAGGTACTAAAGAACAGCTGTTGAAGGTCGCGGAACACTACAAGGTTGAGATTAGTGATAAACGTGATAAACAATGGCCATTCCATCGGTTAGTCCTAGTAGCCTTCTTTTTGAACAGCAGAAAGAACTGCTTCTGTTACAGCTGGAGCATGATCGTGAGAAGAGAGAGCATGATCGGCAGCATGATCGTGAGAAGAGAGAGCATGATCGGCAGCATGATCGTGAGAAGAGAGAGCATGATCGGCAGCATGATCGTGTGAAGCTAGAGCATGATCGGCAGCGTGATCGTGAGAAGCTAGAGCGTGATCGGCAGCATGATCGTGAGAAGAGAGAGCATGATCGGCATCCTGATCGTGTGAAGCTAGAGCATGATCGGCAGCATGATCGTGAGAAGCTAGAGCATGATCGGCAGCATGATCGTGAGAAGAGAGAGCATGATCGGCAGCATGATCGTGAGAAGCTAGAGCATGATCGGCAGCATGATCGTGAGAAGCTAGAGCATGATCGTGAGAAGCTAGAGCATGATCGTGTAAAATATGAAAAGGAATTGGCATTTAAACAAGATATGGAGCGTGCTAAAATCAAGTTGCAACAAGAACGTATAGAGTTGGTTAGGGAAGGAAAGATCTCAGGGGAGAGTTTGTTTTGGGAAGGTGACCCAGATTTACCTAGGGGTAGTTCTGCTTTTGGTCGTGCCCCAGAGACATTTGATATTGTTGGGAACTTACGGTTATTGCCTCGGTTTAATGAAAGGGACCCCGAGACATTATTTTCGTTGTTTGAGCGGGTTGCTGACGCTAGGAGTTGGCCTGATTCTGACCGCACTTTAATGTTGCAGTGTGTGCTGACTGGTAAAGCGCAGGAAGCATATTCAGCTCTTAGTGTACACGACAGTGCCAGTTATGATAAAGTTAAAACAGCTGTGTTACAGATTTATGAATTGGTCCCTGAGGCTTACCGCCAACGATTTAGAAACTTTAAAAAGGGATGATAAGCAGACATGTTGAATTTGCGCGACAGTTATCTTTACAGTTTAATCGCTGGTGTTCCGCCTCTGCAGTTGTGACTTTCCAAGGGCTGTGTGATCTGATTATGTTAGAGCAATTTAAGGACACAATTTCTGATCGTATTGCCACGTATATTAATGAACAGAAAGTAAAGAATGTTGCTGAAGCTGCGGTTTTGGTGGACGAGTATGTGTTGACTCACAAAAGTGTCTTTGCAGAGCCCCGTATTCGGAAAGAGTGGGGGCGTTCGGATAGATTTGGGCTTCGCTCACCGAGATACTTTGGTTCACGGGCAGAGTTCTATTCAACTAGGGTTGAGCCTGACTCCCATGGTAAAGCTGACTTTGGGCAGGAGTGTCACTACTGTCAATGTTCAGGTCATTGGAAAAACGAATGTCCACTTCTCAGGTCAAAGGGTGCTTACGCTAAATCAAAGCCTACCGCGTTAGCTGCACCTGTTCCACATCAGTTCCTCAGGCCCAGGAGAATATGAAAGTCCATATTGATCCAGACTATTTACCTTTCATTACGGAAGGTTTTGTGTCTATGTTAGGAAGTAAAGACCTAGTGCCAGTGAAGATCCTGAGAGACACAGGTGCCTCTTAATCATTTGTGTTGGAGTCTGTGTTACCCTTTTCTGCTGAGACTGATTCGGGGAATAGTGTTCTAATTAGGGGAATAGGTTTGAACACTCTGTCAGTTCCATTGCATAAACTGATGTTGGATTGTGGGCTGGTGAAGGATGAAGTTGTTGTGGGGGTGCGTCCTTCGTTGCCTATTGAGGGTATCGACGTTATCCTTGGGAATAACTTGGCTGGTGAGTGTGTATGGCCTGTCGTGTTTCCATCTCTAGTGGTTTCCACTAAGCCGTCATTTGTTGAGATTCCTGATGAGAGTGTGCAGAGTTTCCCAGAGGTGTTCTCTGCGTGTGCAGTGACACGTTCTATGAGCCGTGGCGAACTGGTCACTGCGCCGACTAATGATAATAATACAAAGTATGTCACTGTTTTCCCTGTTATCCCGTTACAGTATCTGTAACCCGCTCAGATCTAATCAATGCGCAACGGGATGACCCCACATTGGAAGACTTGTGCCTGTAGAACAGTTGGGAGATGTCGCCCATGGCTATTTTCTCCAAGAGGATGTCCTGATGAGAAAGTGGGTGTCTCATGATAGTTGTTTTCTGGGGGAGGCAATTAGTCAGGTTGTTGTACCAGTTAAGCTTCGTGAGTTGGTGTTGGAAACTTCTCACAGCGACGTTGCTGGACATATGGGGGTGAGGAAAACCTACAATCGCATATTAAGACATTTCTTTTGGCCTAGTTTAAAGAGGGATGTTTCTGATTTTATCAAAACTTGTCACACCTGTCAATTAACTGGTAAGCCTAATCAAGCTATTAAACCAGTACCATTGTTTCCCATTCCTGTACTCTGCCAACCTTTTGATTATCTGATTATTGACTGTGTGGGTCCTCTGCCTCATTCTAAAAAGGGTAGCAGTTACCTGTTCACTGTGATGTCAGACCACTAGGTTTCCTGCTGCCTATCCTCTCCGATCTATCACGACTAAATCTGTGTTAAAAGCTTTGACTCAGTTTCTTTCATTGTTTGAAATCCCTAAGGTCATTCAGAGTGATCAAGGATCTAATTTCACCTCTAATCTGTTTAGTCAGGTTCTTCAACAGCTCCATATTAAACACAATTTGTCTAGCGCCTATCACGCGCAAAGTCAAGGAGCACTGGAACGTTTCCATCAAACACTTAAGTCTTTGTTGAGAGCTTATTGTACTGAGATGGATAAGGATTGGGAGGAGGGGTTGCCTTGGTTACTGTTAGCCGCTAGGGAAGTTTCACAGGAGAGCACAGGTTTCAGTCCAAATGACCTTGTGTTTGGACATCGGGTGCGTGGACTTTTATCTGTTCTCCAGGATGACTGGAAGTCTCCCGAGCCTCCTCAGTCCCTATTATCGTATGTGTGTGATTTCCGGCGACGGCTGTACGCCACTGGTGAAATGGCTAAAGAGAAGTTATCATCTTCACAGGAGAGGATGAAGGGCATATTTGATCGCCGAACTGAGCCTCGTCACTTTAGTCCAGGTGACCAGGTTCTTGCTCTGCTGCCAATAGTTGGTTCTCCTTTTCAAGCCAAGTTTCAAGGTCCATATACAGTGGTGCGCCAGTACACTGAGCAAAATTATCTAGTTGCCACTCCAGAACGGAGGAAAGCACACCAGCTGTGCCATGTAAATCTGTTAAAACCCTATTATGCACGTTCCTCTGAGACTGAACAGTGGGATTCTACAGAGGACGGTAAAACCTGTTCTTTTGGCTGATACCGTTGTTTCCTTGGGTTCTTGTCGTGCTAGATCTGTGCATGAGGAAGAAGATGTTCCTGGTCCTGACAATTGTATATTGCAGGGTAGATTGAAAAATTCAGAAACACTGGATATTTTAGACAGTCTTCTCACTCACCTACCTGTTGATGAGCGGAAAGAGATGGTTGGTCTGATTCAGAGATGTCCAGGTTTGTTTTCTGATACACCTACACGTACAAACTTAATAGAATATGATATTGACATTGGAGGTGCTGACCCCATTCGTCAGCGGTTCTATAGAGTTTCTTCAGAGAAACTACGTTGTCAGCTACATGGGAAACACCTGGGCCCGGTGTCTCCCAGGATAAATACACCACTTCCCCATTCATGGGGGAGACTCTCTCCATGCAGACACCTTTATAGATTTGGTTGTTTTTCTTGGTGTTTTTTTGGTTGTTTGCTTTAGCATCTTTCAACACCCTGCATTATCACATTCATGCATGCAAAACACTCACTTACACTACTGATTACTGATTACAGACACCATTGTATATTATACTTAGTTACTTATTTAATAAATATATATTTTGTTACTCCTTATCTCCACGTTGTCTCCCTTTTGTTACGGGCTTTGAGCCGGTTCGCGAATGGTTGAGGTCTGGAATGGGTGGACGAACAGGCAGTTCTTCCAGGATGAAGTGGTCTGTTGGAGAGTGCTGGCTGAATAGTGCTTCAAAGTGATCAGCCCACCTCAACAGGATCTGGTTTTGGTCCTTCAAGAGAGTCTGGCCATCAACTGTTTTCACGGCGGTGATGTAGCGACTTCTTGGGCCATAGATAGGTTTAACTGAGTTGTATAAATTGTGCATGTTGTTTTTGTTGCGATAAATTTGGATTTCCTAAGACTTATTCCTCTACCATTCGTTCTGCAGAGCATGCAAGGTTGTGCGCTTGTGCATGTTGTCCAGTAAAGTTGTGATGGTGTGCAAGTTCCCATCTAACCAGTCCTGATGTTTCCTAACTCTGTAGCCAATGGAGTGGGCCGCTGCCTGACAGAGCAGTGAGCTGAGATATGCCCACTTCTGTTCCTTGGGGTCCTCTGAGCTCAGAATGGGCTCAATCTCCTTCAGCCTTGCAGCGAGAGAGTGATGGAACTCATCCCTTACTGCAGCTTTCTCATGCCGGGTACAGTACAAATGCCTCTTACTGGACTTCTGTAGGCATTGGGGGGACGTATTCTCACCTGGAGTTGAACCAGTTATCCTACGGTTATCTGTCCAGCATTCTGCACTCCTCATGGCACGTGTCAACAGGACGTCATTGGTGTCAGAACGTCTCACTATGATGTAGTCAATCAGGTGCCAGTGTTTGGAGCGTGGGTGCATCCATGATGTTTTGTTCTTGTTCTTCTGCTGGAACAAGGTGTTAGTGATGATGATCATGCTCTGCACATAGAGGTAGCAGTCTCATGCCGTTCTCATTGACCTGGCCAACACCATGCCTACCCAGCACTCCGCTCCATATCCTGTTGTTCTGTCCCACACTAGCGTTGAAGTCACCCAGCAGAAATATCTTGTAATTCCTGGGGATGTGGTGAAGGGCCTCATCTAGTGACTGGTAGAGCAGTCCTTTGCCTCATTTTCAGATGGTAACACTGAGATGAGTAGGATAGCGCTTTTTTGCCTAGGGGGATACTATAAACACTTATCTCCCTCACTAGCTTTAAGCACCAACTGTCAGAGCAGCTCACAGATTACTGCACCTGTACATAGCCCACCTATAATTTAGCCCAAACAACTACCTCTTTCCCAACTGTATTTAATTTTTATTTATTTATTTATTTTGCTCCTTTGCACCCCATTATTTTTATTTCTACTTTGCACATTCTTCCATTGCAAAACTACCATTCCAGTGTTTTACTTGCTATATTGTATTTACTTTGCCATCATGGCCTTTTTTGCCTTTACCTCCCTTCTCACCTCATTTGCTCACATTGTATATAGACTTGTTTATACTGTATTATTGACTGTATGTTTGTTTTACTCCATGTGTAACTCTGTGTCGTTGTATCTGTCGAACTGCTTTGCTTTATCTTGGCCAGGTCGCAATTGTAAATGAGAACTTGTTCTCAACTTGCCTACCTGGTTAAATAAAGGTAAAATAAAAAATAAATAAAAATAAATAAGGGCACAAGACAAGACCCAGATGAAGACACAGGAGGCAGATGGTGAGAGTCTTTGTAGTTTATTTATAATCCAAAAGGAGTAGGCAAGAGAATGGTCGTGGACAGGCAAAAGGTCAAAACCAGAATCTGAGTCCAAGAGGTTAAGAGTGGCAGACAGGCTCGATGTCAGGGCAGGCAGAAGGGTCAGCCAGGCAGGTACTGAGTCCAGAAAAAACAGGCAAGGGTCAAAACCGGGAAGACTAGAAAAAGAGAATAGAAAACAGGAGCACGGGAAAACACTCTGGTTGACTTGAAAACATACAAGACGAACTGGCACAGAGAGACAGGAAACACTGGGATAAATACACTGGGGAAAATAAGCGACACCTGGAGGAGGTGGAGACAATCACAAGAACAGGTGAAACAGATCAGGGCGTGACAGATATGGAGAGACATGAGTCTTTCACTTATGCCGACAGGTGTTTCGGTATCCTTTCCAGAAGAAGGTGTAGCCTTCTCCCTCCTCTTTCAGGGACCCTTCATCCAGGAACCTGGTCTCGATCAGGGAAGCAATGTCAATGTTTTAGCTCCTTAGTTTTGCAGAAATCAATGTGGTTCTCTGATCGGGTCTATCGTTATTATCGTCAGTGTTCAAAAAGAGTTCTGGTGTTCCATGTCACCAGTTTCAGGGAAATTGTTTTCTTTATCATTTTTCGACCGTTGAATGTAACTCCCGATAGGTGCGATAGCCTATCCAGGAAGGAGTAAGTGGGCAATTTTTAGGCCTCTCCCCAGCTGGGGTGAGCAGCGCGGCTCCTAAATAGGGCTGCTCAGTCACACAGGGGTCTCCCGAGAGCAGCTGCCACTCAAGTCCCAACTGCTGGCGACCATAATATCCCTGTGCCGCTGGCATGCAGGGGTCTAATTAAGGGCTCCCAGTGCATTCACTCTTGTCCCCTGCACCAGACACCCCAACTCTGCCAGGCTTAAGTCCGGTTTCCGGTTAATGGCTTCACCGAGGTCGGATGTGGATACCTATGCAAAGGAAGTTATTTAAAGTGCCGCTGAGGGTGCGCAATCCCCAAAAGCACTACTTCACTGTAGGAAGGTGGATTCTAGTGGCAAGGGAGGAAGCCCAGGATGACCAGTGACCAGCATCTTCCACAGCTGCAGGAGGCTGCCGGATCCCCAGGCTGTTGGCGTCTGCCTACAGCGCTGACAGCATGCTGCATTTCTCTCAGGGTGAGCTCCCCTAACCTTTGTCGTACCAGACTAACCCACAAGGCAGCGGGGCAGTGGTTGATGACTGCCAGGGCGTGTCCACACAGAGGTGGGCCTATACAGACACATCTCTGGGGCCCACTGCTGCTCTGAAATCCCCTGCCGGTTCACCTGGGGTTTCAAGACAAACAGTTAACTTGTGCTGCCATGAGGAGGTCGGACAGGCGTATACACACAGTACAGAAACCCATGTTCTCTGCTCCACTGAGGTGGGAGTGAAAGTGGAGCAGGGCAGAGTGAGTTTTAATGTGCAGGGCTGCTGTGAAATATAATTTATATCCATTTAATCTGTCTCTCTCTACCCCTCCCTCTCTACTGTGTGTGTGTGCCACTTTCAAGCTAATTCTGACACTGTCGCATCCCATCGTCACTTACCTGGCAAACGAGCGGTGGTAGAGACACTGGCCTGATGGCCAGCATTCATACACATTTAACAGCAGCAGTAATGTTTGGCAGACATCAATCCGAAGTTATATGCTGGATTAATACGCTGAGATGATTTTCTACACGAATAGGTTTGGTTTGATGGCATGGTGTGCGTGTGCTGGTACGTGTGCATGTGCGTGTGCGTGTATGATGGGGTTTTATCCAAAGTATCTCTGAGGAAGTGTCTCTTTGGCCCGTAAAAAAAGCTTTAACTCAACATCCAAATCGAATTACGCTCTGAAAAAAACATACATTTGAAAAATATGGGGAAAGATTAGCAGCCGATACTGTATTTGCTGCAGTTGAAGTTTTAGTCAGCTAACATTCAGGACTTCTGGATATGACTAAACTATAACGTGACAAAACTGTAGTCTAGCGTAGCCAGCAATTGTTTAGATTGATAGATAGAGTATGGGTTAGGGCCAGGAGTTTTTCTAGGTCATGTGACCTGCCCAGGCAAAAGTAGAGGGTTAATAACTAAGTCAGCTGGTCATGAAAATGTATTGGCCCTAAGTATAGGAGCTAAAGATGCATATTTGCAACAAATTGACAAACTGCCAGATAATTATCATAAGGAACAGGGGAGAATCACACTACTGCTCTCCCATTCTTTTATCACTGTGATGAGAATAACGTTTCTGGCATGCTGTGCCTTCTTCAGGGTTGTTCAACCTGATTAAGTGTATTTGGACATATGGTGAATGTTTTATGGAATTCCATGCAACACGATTGAATGTGATTTCCATCAGTATTTCAACCAGTGTAAATGGATTATGACTGTACTGAGAAGGTATGATTCCCAAATGACACTATTTCTACTATACAGTATAATGCACTACTTTTTACCAGAGCCCTGTGAGCCCTGGTCAAAAATAGTGCACTGAATAGGGAATAGTGTGCCATTTGGGACACACTTAAAAGCATTAATAATCAAGCAGAATCCCACAGAATAAGCTTCTCCCTGTTGTGCAGTGGACTGTGACAGCACGAAACAGAGATGGAGATGGAATGAATGGTGAGAAGTGCTTATGAAATATGGATATGAGAGAGATGAGAGAAGAGGACTGTGGAAGTTGACACTCAACTACACAGTCAGAAGTTTGTGTTTAATTACAAAGTCCTCAAATTTGACTTGAAGTTACTAAATTAAGAAATCTCAACACTTCACTTTAGCCTCAAAGCAAAGCTAATTCATGGACCTTGACGTACAGAATGTGTTACTCATCTGTTCATTTTGGATGCTTTTCATTCATAAACGAGTGCGCGTGTGTGTTTCCCAGGTCCCCACAAGGCTATTTTAGGTTTAGGAGTTAGGGTTTAGGAGTTAGGGTTGAGGGGTTAGGGGTTAGGGGTTATGAGTTAGGGGATGGTGTTAGGGTTAGAGGTTAGGGTTGAGGGGTTAGGGTTGAGGGGTTATGAGTTAGGGTTGAGGGGTTAGGGTTTAGGGTTTAGGGGTTAGGGTTGAGGGGTTATGAGTTAGGGGATGGTGTTAGGGTTAGAGGTTAGGGTTTGGGGTTATGAGTTAGGGTTGAGGGGTTAGGGTTTAGGGGTTAGGGTTGAGGGGTTAGGGTTTAGGGGTTAGGGTTGAGGGGTTAGGGTTTAGGGGTTAGGGTTTAGGGGTTAGGGTTGAGGGGTTATGAGTTAGGGGATGGTGTTAGGGTTAGAGGTTAGGGTTTGGGGTTAGCGTTAGCTGTTAGGGGTTGAGTTAGGGGTTAGGGTTTAGGGGTTAGGGTTTAGGGTTTAGGGGTTAGGGTTAGCTGTTAGGGGTTGAGTTAGGGGTTAGGGTTTGGG
Source organism: Oncorhynchus kisutch (assembly GCF_002021735.2). Taxonomy (NCBI): domain Eukaryota; kingdom Metazoa; phylum Chordata; class Actinopteri; order Salmoniformes; family Salmonidae; genus Oncorhynchus; species Oncorhynchus kisutch. The sequence continues at coordinate 27,702,683 of NC_034184.2, forward strand.
GTTAGCGTTAGCGGTTAGGGGTTGAGTTAGGGGTTAGGGTTTGGGGTTAGCGTTAGCTGTTAGGGGTTGAGTTAGGGGTTAGGGTTTGGGGTTAGCGTTAGCTGTTAGGGGTTGAGTTAGGGGTTAGGGTTTGGGGTTAGCGTTAGCTGTTAGGGGTTGAGTTAGGGGTTAGGGTTTGGGGTTAGCGTTAGCTGTTAGGGGTTGAGTTAGGGGTTAGGGTTTGGGGTTAGCGTTAGCTGTTAGGGGTTGAGTTAGGGGTTAGGGAAAATAGGATTTTGAATGGAAATACATTTTAGATCCACACAAGGATAACAATACCAAACGTGTGGGTGTGTGTGGCAGGAAGTGAACAACTTGTGAATAGTTCATATTTCCTCTAACTAAGGAAACGTATGCATGGTTAGACCGCTGCAGGCGTAGCTATTCCAGGAGAAACAACAGCTATGAATAGAGAGTTGGTGTTTACTCCTACCACATTCAACCCTCTTACTATCTTCCTTACACATCTGATGATGCAGAAGACACATCACACAAACCAGCTCCAATGGAATGAAAAGGTGCCTTAATAAATACAGTAATGTTGTTGTTGACTGAGATGTGATGGTTTATATTGACATTCAGTGCTTACGACGCAACACTTTACGCTTGGTTCTCTGTGTGCACTGTAGGCCCGTTACTCAATCACTCATTTTGTAGCCAACCATACGGCAGTACTTAGCTGTGTATGGTAACTGCAGATAGCATGACATTCTCTATCCAATCGGTTGCTAAATAATAACAGTGCAGGTACAGAAGTAATTATAATTAAGCATTAAGGAACAAGGGGGTATGGTATATGGCCAATATACCACGGCTAAGGGCAGTTCAAAAGAACAGCCCTTAGCCGTGGTATATTGGCCATATACCACAAACCCCCAATGTGCCTTATTGCTATTATTAACTGGTTACCAACGTAATTAGAACAGTAAAAAGTTATTTTTTTGTCATACCCGTGGTATACGGTCTCATTTCAGCCAGTCAGCATTCAGGGATCAAACCACCCAGTTTATAACATTAAATATACAATTCCCTATATTGAAATGGTATCTCTGCAACTTAATGTAAAGCGTGGCTGGATTCTGTAATACGTCTCTAACAAGATTCTCTATAACAAGACAAAAGTATAATGAAGACTGATTGAACATAAAAATTGCCATTGTGGAGGAAAAAGTGGCATTTGTATGAATCCTCAAGCCCAGCTTAAGACCAGCATCATCAGTGTTAGCTATAGTTGTGAGTAGCACGCTATCAATGGCCTGTCTCTCATGCTCTCTCCCTCTTTCTCTCTCTCTCTCTCCCTCCCTCTTTCTCTCTCTCGCTTGACCCTGCCCCCCGCCCCCATCTCTCTCTCCCTCTCTGGCATTCAGCATCAAAAGACTGCCTGGAGGCCATCGTTTCTAATATTGTCTCAGAGTCCGTGTTTTTCACAAAACTACTGATGCATAAGTGCTCTGGAAAAACAAGGAAGAAACATCAAAAGTGCGTTTAAATCGTGGGATCATCAGACCACAACTAAATGCTTCCACCTGAATCCTGATTATTGTGGTAGTAGTAAAGCCTCCACTTGACTGGACAAGATGCGCTGCAATTGGCTTGTTTCATTTTCATTCTTGAAATCTGCCAGACTGCTTAATATTCATTTCAAAACAAAGACCCATTAACAATGAGAAGGATCATGCTGATTTAGAGGATAGAGGGATGTAGAAGGACAATACTGATCTTCTCTGTGAAACTGACAGACGCGTGCACAACCCCCCACCTAAGTATTATATAAACTGTGGTCTGGTTGAGTTACTCTCTCTGCAGGGAAGTGTAAACAGCTGCAGTGTCAGGACATAGCACACTGCCAGGGGCCTCGGGCTCTGTGACATCATCACTGCGTGACACACAACACAGTGACAGGGGCCATCTTACCATTTTACTTAGAACAGGGAGAATGCCTGATGTTGCTCGGAACTCACTGCTGTATTTTTGCATGGTTCCTTGTGTTGAAATGTGTATGGTTTCAGATTATTATGTAACCTGGTGGAGGGTGTGTAGGCCTGTTTTTTTCTCTAAAATAAGGCAATGCTTCTAAATGTTCTTTGTCATATTGCCCTTTTATTTGGAACCTTTTAGCCTCTTTTCCCTCTTTTTAGTGTCACCCTTCATGCACTCAGGACACACACACACAGACAGAGCCAGCCCTAGCAACTAAGCCCTAGCTGCCCGTGGCCACTGAGTCTACAAAACATGCTCTTTCCATGACATAGACTGACCAGGTGATGGCTATGATCCCTTATTGATGTCACTTGTCAAATCCACTTCAGTAGATGAAAGGGAGAAGACAAGTTAATGAAGAAGGATTCTTATGCCTTGAGACATGGATTGTGTATGTCAGCCATTCAGAGGGAGAATGAGCAAGACAAAAGATTAAAGTGCCTTTAAACGGGGTATGGTATTAAGCACCAGGCACACTGGTTGGAGTGTGTCAAGAACTGCAACGCTGCTGGGTTTTCCATGCTCAACAGTTTCCTGTGTGTATCAAGAATGGTCCACCACTCAAAGGTCATCCAGCCAACATGACACAACTGTGGGAAGCTTTGGAGTAAACATGGGCCAGCATCCCTGTGGAACGCTTTCGACACCTTGTAGAGTCCGTGCCCCGACGAATTGAGGCTGTTCTGAGGGCAAAAGAGGGGGGGGAGGACTCAGTCGGGGTCTCAACTTGGTTGTGCATCAGCAGTTTACCTCTTGTTGTCAGTCACTGACAGTCACTCAATTAGACCATTTCAACTAAACCATTTTAGATTGGTAAGTTAGTCTGCGTACCGAAAGGGCACGCAGGGCACGTGCGCAGGGGGCCCTGACCTCTAGGGGCCTCCCATTTGATTTCATTTGTCCCTCTGACTCTGATATCGTATTAACTTGGCATGAGTAAGGGCAAAATGTGTAGAATTGCAGGAAATTTGCTTCAATATTGTGCTTAGGGACCCCAAAAGGCTAGGTCCGGCTCTACGCACACACACATTCTGGTCAGACAGTGTCATTAGTAACAGTTTCATCACAACCCAGCCTCCTTCTCTGCTCTGGGTTGGTGGCCTGGTTTCTGTTGCAGTGCTCTGGGTGTGTCTCCGCCCCACACTGCCTAGTAGCTGCCACATCTAGATGCTGATTTATTCAAATGAGCTGGCAGGGGATTGTGGGTCCATTGCCGAGATACGGAGGAGAGGACAGCAAGGAGAGACGTTTATCAGGACACCAATCAGAACACAATGTTTCGGAGATGGTTTGAAGCTATTGATAAATCATTCTGAATATACAGTTTATGTGATAAATTCATAATCAGAATTTTTAGTAACGCATAATAATAATAGAAATGATATATGCCATTTAGCAGAACTCCATTACACTGCCGCTGTTGTCTTTAGCCTCCGTGCCAGTCTGTTCCGTATCCTAGACAATTTGCTATCATTATCTTGGTTGGTTCAACACAAGTTTGGCTTGGCAATATTGAGATATTTTTAAGCTTTGGAAAATCTGACTGTTTTGTGTCATTGTTGTGTTTGGACTGAATGTCATGAGTGAGTTATGATGTAACTTGGTCTTCAGGTACAGTTTCATGCCGTTCTGTGTGTATTTCCTCATAACAGTCATCACATCCAGATGTGTGGAATTGAGTTGGGCCTCCTCCCTCTTCCTCTCCAGATCTGCACCAGGGGTTTAGCATCAGATTAGTAGCAGGACCTGGCCCTCAAGGTTTTCAGATGTTACACTGGTCCCTGTTCCTAAGATAAAACAACAGTCCCTCTTCCCAAGAGGCATACATACAGTACCAGTCAAAAGTTTGGACACACCTACTCATTCCAGGGTTTTTATTTAACTTTACAATTTTCTACATTGTAGAATAATACTGAAGACATCAAAATGATGAAATAACACATATGGAATCATGTAGTAACCAAGAAAAGTGTTGAACAAATCAAAATATATTTTTGATTTTAGATTCTTCAAAGTAGCCACCCTTTGCCTTGATGACAGCTTTGCACACTTTTGGCATTCTCTCATTCAGCTTCACCTGGAATGCTTTTCCAACAGTCTTGAAGGAGTTCCCACATATGCTGAGTACTGCGGTCCAACTCATCCTAAACCATCTCAACTGGGTTGAGGTCAGGTGATTGTGAAGGCCAGGTCATCTGATGCAGCACTCCATCACTCTCCTTCTTGGTCAAATAGCCCTTACACAGCCTGGAGGTGTGTTGGGTCATTGTCCTGTTGAAAAACAAATTATAGTCCCACTAAGCACAAACCAGATGGGATTGCGTATTGATGCAGAATGCTGTGGTAGCCATGCTGGTTAAGTGTGCCTTGAGTTCTAAATAAATCACAGACAGTGTCACCAGCAAAGCACCCCCACACCATCACACCTCCTCCATGCTTCACGGTGGGAAATACACATGCGGAGATCATACGTTCACCTACTCTGCGTCTCAAAGACACGGCAGTTGGAAAGACAAATCTCAATTTTGGACTCATCAGACCAAAGGACAGATTTCCACCGGTCTAAATCAAATCAAATTGTATTGGTCACATACACATATTTAGCAGATGTTTTTGCGTGTGTAGCGGAATGCTTGTCTAATGTCCATTGCTTGTGTTTCTTGGCCCAAGAAAGTCTCTTTAGTAGTGGTTTCCTTTAGTAGTGGTTTCTTTGCAGCAATTCGACCACGAAGGGCTGATTCATTGTCTCCTCTGAACAGTTGATGTTGAGATGTGTCTGTTACTTGAACTCTGTAAAGCATTTATTTGGGCTGCAATTTCTGAGGCTGGTAGCACTAATGAGCTTTTCCTCTGCAGCAGAGGTAACTCTGGGTCTTCCTTTCCTGTGGCGGTCCTCATGAGAGACAGTTTCATCATAGCACTTGATGTTTTTTGCAACTGCACTTGAAGAAACGTTCAAAATTCCATATTGACTGACCTTCATGTCTTAATGATGGACTGTCATTTCTCTTTGCTTATTTGAGCTGTTCTTGCCATAATATGGACGTTGTCTTTTACCAAATAGGCCTATCTTCTGTATACCACCCTACCTTGTCACAACACAACTGATTGGCTCAAACGCATTATGAAGGAAAGAAATTCCATAAATTAACTTTTAACAAGGCACACCTGTTATTTGAAAGGCATTCCATGTGTCTACCTCATGAAGCTGGTTGAGAGAATGCCAAGAGTGTGCAAAGCTGTCATCAAGGCAAAGTGTGGTGTCACGCCCTGACCTTAGAGAGACCTTTTTATGTCTCTTTTTGGTTTGGTCAGGGTGTGATTTGGGTGGGCATTCTATGTCCTTTATTTCTATGATTTGTGTTTCTATGTGTTGGCCGGGTATAGTTCTCAATCAGGGACAGCTGTCTATCGTTGTCTCTGATTGGGAATCATACTTAGGTAGCCCTTTTCCCCTCCTTTCAGTGTGGCTAGTTAACTTTGTTTGTGGCACTTAACCCTGTTAAGCTTCACGGTTGTTTTGTTATTTCTTGTTTTGTTGGCAACATTTTATTTAAATAAAAGAAAATATACGCTCACCACGCTGCACATCGGTCTACTTCCAACGACACCCGTGGCTACTTTGAAGAATCTCAAATATAAAATATATTTTGATTTGTTTAACACTTTTGGGTTACTACATGATTCCATATGTGCTTTTTCATAGTTTTGATGTCTTCACAATTATTCTACAATGTCGAAAATAGTACAAAATTAAGAAAAACCCTTGAATGAGTAGGTGTGTGCAACTTTTGACTGGTACTGTATATATCTATCTCTCCCTCTCTGTCCTTCAGTCAGCAGAAACAGGACCTCCTTGGTCTGGTTTGTGTTTCTGATATAATCGTTAATAAATGAAAGCTCTTATATCATACGCCCTGAGGCTGGGGCTGTTCCTGGGCTAAGGCTGGTAAAGACTTCACATATGGCAGGACAGCAAAGAGACTGTGACAGTCCCCCTGAGAGAGAGTAGTCGGAGAGAGAGGGGAGAGCGAGGAAGTTAAAGAGAGAGAGCGTGAAAGACAGCTCTCCCCACCAGCAAATGGGTTTCCTGACCGAATAGATTGCCCTTGACACACACTGTCCTTGTGTTGGTCAAAAACGCTTACATTGACTCTAATGGGGGACAAGCGTGTGCGACCTGCCGAAGGTTGTACTAGTAATTATGCCACTTAGGAGTATTTTACATGCAAGGTTGTATCGGCAAAAACAGACACGAGGGGCATTCCAATATGATGTTCCTTTGCATTTCATTACCCCTTCACCTTCTGTTGTCAGACAAGAAAATATACATCTCCTGTTCTCTTACATTTTACTCATTTAGCGGACACTCTTATCCAGAGCGACTTACAGGAGCACTTGGGGTTAAGTGTCTTGCTCAAGGACACATCAACAGATTTTTCACCTAGTTGGCATGGAGATTCAAACCAGCAACCTTTCATTTACTGGTCTAATGCTCTTAACTGCTAGGTTACCTGCCACCCTCTTCTCTCACCATGAAACCTTCATGTCTACAATGACCTAGTAGAACTGGGTAGAACAAATAGAACAATTGGAACTGTTGTCTGGATTTTAGTCCATTCATACGGTCTGTCTTTGCTTTTTATTTGTCTCTTGGACAGGCCTTCATTGCAGATGGGCATGAGTTCTCTATGTCCAATGCCCTGTACATGTATACAGACTGTCCTCAAGAGGAAAATAGTCATTGAGTAAGATAATTGTATTGTTGTAACTCTATCAAAACGTAAGTAGTAGCATCATCACTACCTTCATCATTACCATTATCCTTTATCCTCGTCATCCTCCTCCAACTGCTCTGTGGAAAAGAAAGAAACGTGGGAGATAGGGAGATAAAGCGAGGTAGACAGACAATGAGAGAGAAAAAGAGACAGACAGACAGACAGACAGAGAAAAAGCAAGAAAAAGCAAGTGTGTTTTGTGTAAGTCAGAGAGAGAGAAAGAAACAGAGATTGAGAGAAACAGAATGAGAGGTAGAGTTTTGTGTTGAGCCCTAACCAGCAGGGAGCTCTCTCTGAGGCTAACAATGTGAGCAGATGTAAGCAGGAGGACTCTGCCAGAGAGAGAGAGGATGCCTCCCAAATGGCACCCTATTCCCTATATAGTGCACTACTTTTGACCAGGGCCCAAAGGGTGTAGGGTGCCATTTGGAACGCAGTGAGAGAGAGGGCTGATGTAACAGTTTGCTGGGCGAAGGTGTTTCTGGTGCTCATTTCATTCGCTCCATGCAAGCTGTGAGCTATTGTCAGGGGAGACTTAAAGGTCCAATGCAGCCGTTTTTATCTCAATATCAAATCATTTCTGGGTAACTATTATGTACTGCTGCTTTTTTGACACCACACTCCACCAAGCAAGTCCTGCAGGCTCTAGTTTTGTCATGTTTTGATTATTGTCCAGTCGTGTGGTAGAGTGCTGCAAGGAAATACCTAGTTAAGCTGCAGCTGGCCCAGAAAAGCGCAGCACGTCTTGCTCTTCATTGTAATCAGAGGGCTGATATAAATACTATGCATTCCAATCTCTCTTGGCTAAGAGTTGAGGAGAGACTGACTGCATTACTTCTTCTTTTTTATAAGAAACAATGTGTTGAAAATTCCAAATGGTTTGCATAGTCAACTTACACACAGCTCTGACACACACACTTATCCCACCAGACATGCCACCAGGGGTCTTTTCACAGTCCCCAAATCCAGAACAAATGGAAGAAAGCGTACAGTATCATATAGAGCCATTATTACATTGGAATCCCTTCCATCTCATATTGCTCAAATAAACAGCAAACCTGGTTTTAAAAACAGATAAAGCAACACCTCATGGCACAACGCCTCTCCCCTATTTGACCTAGAATAGATAGTTTGTGTGTATGTATTGATATGTAGGCTGTTTGCCTTTTTTAAAATTGATGTAGTTCTGTCCTTGAGCTGTCTGTTATGTTCTGTATTATGTTTCATGTTTTGTATGGACCCCAGGAAGAGTAGCTGCTGCTTTCGCAACACCTAATGGGGATCCTAATAAAATGCCAAAATACTGTGATTGTTTTCAAAAATGAACAAAAATATCTTAGCAAATAGCAATTTCTCAAGCAATAATTTTGCTAGGACTTTCTGGGAGTTGATTGAGTGGGAAGGGAGAAACTGAAAATGTGCTTTTATTGGTAGAGAGCTTTGGAACTCTCTTTCTTATGGTCTATTAACTCATTTACTGCATGGTGATGTCACCATGGAAGGCCAAAACTCCCTCCCACCAAAACAGACTGATATTTCAATTGGTATTTTCAAACAGCTCTTACACTAAAAGGGCATTATCATCATTTTCACAATTTAACAGTATTATTCCAACCTCATAGTGTGGAAATATATATAAAACATAGGAATATCACATTTTTGACTGCATTGGGTCTTTAAACCTCAAACCTGTGTGTGTGTGTGTGTCCAGGTGCACGCATGTGCATTTGTGTTTGTGCGCTTGTGTCCGTGTGTGTGCCTGTAAACTGTACAGCAGAAGGCAGGGAGGAGCTCTCCAGCACTCCAACGCCAGATGAGAATATGGTTTCCATGGAGACGCATGGTTACTATGGGATAGAGACCTACCATACAATAATAGGTGCTCCTGGTTTGGGATGAGATTCTACTTTACCTACTGCCGGTTGGGTTGGATATTACAAATAAAATACGGGATGTTAACTGGGCAGGGTCAGGTTGTGTTTACATGTCTCTGTTTTAGATTTGAAATATATGATCTGCACAGTTTCCTCTGCTCTGACGCAAGCAGACGGACGTCTGCTTTACAGTATCCATGCAGACGGACAGAGAGAGACAGACTGTGTGTATGTGTGTGTGCCTGTGTTTGTGATATATTCTGAGTTCAGTCCATCCTCCCTGTGCACTGGGCAATGGCCATTTTGTGTGCTCTATGCAGGTCAATACACATTCAGGCTATGTGTTTCTCAAACAACCCCACTACAGGATCCCTTAGTAAATCCGCTGGGCCTATGTCCTCCATATTGTGCCTGGTGCAGTAATCCAACTAGCTACACTAACACACACACACACAAACACACACACACACACACACACACACACACACACACACACACACACACACACACACACACACACACACACACACACACACACACACACACACACACACACATCCTCTCTCTCTCCCAGACACACACAGGTTCAATGGCAGAAAATCCATAGCTCTTTCTAGGAGGAGGGATTCCATTAGATAATAGATATGGAATCCATCTGGATTCCCACCTTATCTTCTCCCAGGGTGCAGGATCAATACTGAGGTTACGTCACAAGTGACACGCTATTCCCTACATAGTGCACTACTTTTGATGAGAGCCCTATGGGCTATGATCAAAAGTAGTGCACTACATAGGGAATAGGGTGCCATTTTGGACGCAGTCTGGGGCTTCAGCTCAACCCCCAACAATAACAGGAAATTAATGGGACAGGTGAGAGAGGCTGTGTGTGCGTGTGTGTGTGTGCGTGCTTGTGTGTGGGGCAGCGTTTGGAGAGCAGCAAAGACACAGATTGGGCAGCCTTTCACTGGGTTGATGTCAATCCGATGGAGAGTTAATTGGTTGAAAATTGTGTTGAATGAGGAAGGATTGGAGGTGGTGAGAAAGATCAGGAAGCAACACAAATAGTGTAGAGAGGTGCCTAATCTTTTGTAAGATCTTTTTCAAAACAAGAGAAGTGGATTTTTGTCTACAGCTAAAAACAATTAAACTTGCTCATTGTGCGTGTGTGTTAGTGCGTGTATGTGTAGTTCCACCCGCAGCTTTTCCAGAGTGGAGCCCGTAGTGGTTTCCTGTTGGACTTGCCAGGTGCAGTGTTTACAGAGACCGTTGCTGGGCAACACATTCCAAACAAGGTTCTGTCTGCAGAACACTGACTGAGCACTGTAAAGGTCAGAGTAGGGTCACCCAGAATGGGGACTGCCTCATACTCCAGTCAGTGCATGGTGTGTGAGACCATAGAAATAGAATGACCAGAACTGTTAATAGCCTCATGGGTATATTCAATATGGCCACTGTTCCGCCCATCAAGGAAAGTCAACCCCACCTCTGACCTCAAAACAGTATGCCTAAAACAAGCAGCAGGTGGCAGTATTCTCAATTAATTCCCCATATGGAGTGGCCAACCCTTATCCTGGATTCTCTCTCTCGCCTCTGAATGAATCATTACACCCTTCGAGGGCCCTCCACCCCTCCTCACTCCCTTCACCCTCTTAAAGGATTAACTCCAGTATAATGTTGTCATGCCTCTCCTGCTGTAATGACTGGAGTGGCTCACTTCACGTGTTGCTCTGTCGACCCACACACAGACTCTGGTGAAATACACACTCACCCCATAGACTCACCACACTGAAGGCTATCCTCTGTCCACAGAACAGCTCCGCACAGTCAATTTTTATTTTAACATGAGCTTTTTGTGAAAGCGACTGTTTTAATTATATGTAAAACAACAGTAATTAACAATAGTTCCCAATAATGACCAACCAGATGCATGATGTTGGGTGGGAATCAACTTGTGATTATTGCCCTGTCTTTATAGATGGGTTGGTTGTTGAGGAAGAAAATCTGTGGGGCAAAACAGATGAGGTTGGCTTAGATTGTTGACATCTAAGCTATATTTCGTCTCCAATGTTTATTAGACACATAAATTAACATGGTTAGCTAGCTAGCTACTTTTGTTATATTAACATTGACATGAAATCAGTCAAAACACTTCAAAACAAGACATTGTATCAAGAACAAGATGAAACGAGCTGAAACGAGCCACTTCCGATTCTCCACATGGCAGTTTCTTGTCACTCTTCTTAGCCATCCAGAATCACAATAACGTACTGATTTCTGCCCCATGGAAGTGCACACATCATTTTCGTGACGCTGCCAGCTAACCCATCTCTCTGTAGGCTACTGGTATGAGGGAACCATGGGCTGTTCTGTGTGTCATTCTGTGCCAGCTGTGTGATGTCATCAGTAGGAAGTTCTTTCACCAGGCCAGACACAACCTGTCTGCTCCCGTCAGGAGGCCAGGGGGGTGCCGTAACCCACTGTAACCTGACACACCATCAAAGTCTGGGAGAAACGCTGGTCACTCCCAGACAAGAGCGTTATTTATTTTCTCTGGACAAGAGGAAATTCAATTCCTCTGAGGTTCTGGGGTTTGTCTTGAACTCTCAGAGAAAAGTCCACATTTTAAGAGACATAACAGAATGGTTTTGAGATCAGTGAGATAATTTAGGTGTGTGTAAAGGAATTAGATTGTATTTGTGTCTTGAGCAATTTGTCTTTTTGAGTATCAAATCAATGTTTTGAATGTTTCTCAGACAGCTTTCGCTGGTGCTAGGCTAACTGCAGAAAGGACAGACCTTTCTCTGGTGCTAGGCTAACTGCAGAAAGGACAGACCTTTTGCTGGTGCTAGGCTAACTGCAGAAAGGACAGACCTTTCGCTGGTGCTAGGCTAACTGCAGAAAGGACAGACCTTTCGCTGGTGCTAGGCTAACTGCAGAAAGGACAGACAGAAACAACTCTCTTGGTCTTGATCTCAGACTAGTTACACATGCTTCCATCACTCCAGCCATTAGAAAGGGTCACACCTCCGTACACAAGAGCAAAATACATACACTACATGACCAAAAGTATCTGGACACCTGCTCGTCAAACAGCTCATTCCAAAATCATGGGCATTAAAATGCTGCTATAACAGCCTCCATTCTTTGTGAGATAATTTAGGTGTGTGTAAAGGAATTAGATTGTATTTGTGTCTTGAGCAATTTGTCTTTTTGAGTATCAAATCAATGTTTTGAATGTTTCTCAGACAGCTTTCGCTGGTGCTAGGCTAACTGCAGAAAGGACAGACCTTTCGCTGGTGCTAGGCTAACTGCAGAAAGGACAGACCTTTCGCTGGTGCTAGGCTAACTGCAGAAAGGACAGACAGAAACAACTCTCTTGGTCTTGATCTCAGACTAGTTACACATGCTTCCATCACTCCAGCCATCAGAAAGGGTCACACCTCCGTACACAAGAGCAAAATACATACACTACATGACCAAAAGTATCTGGACACCTGCTCGTCAAACAGCTCATTCCAAAATCATGGGCATTAAAATGCTGCTATAACAGCCTCCATTCTTTTGGGAAGTCTTTCCACTAGATGTTGGAACATTGCTGCGGGAACTTGATTCAATTCAGTCACAAGAGCATTAGTAAGGTCCGGCACTGATGTTGGACGATTAGACCTGGCTCGTCGATGGCGTTCCAATTCATCCCAAAGGTGTTCAATGGGGTTGAGGTTAGGGCTCTGTGCAGGCCAGTCAAGTTCTTCCACACCGAACTCGACAAACCATTTCTGTATGGACCTCGCTTTGTGCACGGTGGCATTGTCATGCTGAAACAAGAAAGAGCCTTCCCCAAACTGTTGCCACAAAGTTGGAAGCACAGAATCGTCTAGAATGTCATTGTATGCTATAGCGTTAAGATTTCCCTTCACTGGAACTAAGGGGCCTAGCCCGAACCATGAAAAACAGCCACAGACCACTATTCCTCCTCCACCAAGCTTTACAGTTGGCACTATGCATTCGGGCAGGTAGTGTTCTCCTGGCATCCACCAAACCCAGGTTCATCAGTCACACTGCAAGATGGTGAAGCGTGATTCATCACTCCAGAGAACGCGTTTCCACTGCTCCAGAGTCCAATGGCGGCGAGCTTTACATCACTCCAGCCAACGCTTGGCATTGTACTTGGTGACCTTACACGGAACCCAAACCGGCTGCGCACGTGCGCCCTCGTGCGCTATTGTGCATACATTTATTTTGTCTCCCTACACTAAACGCGATCACGACACGCAGGTTAAAATATCAAAACAAACTCTGATACAATGACATTAATTTGGGGACAGGTCGAAAAGCATTAAACATGTATGGCAATTGAGCTAGTTAGCGTGCACATGCTTGCTAATTTGTCCTTTTTAGCTAGCTTGCTGTTGTTAGCTAATTTGTAACTGAGATATAAACATTGAGTTGTTATTTTACCTGAAATGCACATTGTCCTCTACTCCTACAATTAATCCACACATAAAACGGCCAACCGAATCGTTTCTGGTCATCTCTCCTCCTTCCAGGCTTTTTCATCTTTCAACGTATATGGTGATCAGCATCTAAACTTTCATAGTATTACCACGACTACCGGCAAAACAGTTCTGCTTCTATAGACCTATAGACCAATGAGGAGATGGGAGAGGCAGGACTTCCAGCGCCTTCTGCATCAGAAATAGAAAGGAGTTCTATTTTAGCCCGTGGTGTTGGAGACGCTCGTTGGCGCGCGCGAGCAGTGTGGGTGCAATAATTGAATAACATGGATTTCTACATTTATTTTGTGGCGCTCACACACGCGACATGTCCGGTCTGGTCAGCATGTTAGGCTTGTGTCCGGCTGCTCGGCCACGGAAACCCATTTCACGAAGCTCCTGATGGACAGTTGTTGTGCTGACATTGCTTCCAGAGGCCGTTTGGAACTTGGTAGTGGGTGTTGCAACCGAGGATAGACAATTTCTAAGTGGTATGCGCTTCAGCACTCTGCGTTCTGTGTGCTTATGTAACCTACTACTTCATGGCTGAGCCATTGTTGCTCCTAGGTGTTTCCACTTCACAATAACAGCACTTACAGTTGACCGGGGACGCTCTAGTAGGGCAGAAATTTGTCGAACTGACTTGTTGGAAAGGTGGCATCCTAACATGGTGCCACGTTGAAAGTTACTGAGCTCTTGTTATTTGTTGCCTGTTTTGCATGTTATTTTGGGATTAATGCAAGTCACATATCAGTTTGCAAACATCATTGAGTTATTAATAGAGTCGCACACAAACATGGTCTCTTTTTTGCTTTCTTGAGTAAGGCAGGTCCAAAATGCAGGTGTTTCAGCCTAGCTTAGTGCTTTCTGTGGTGGTGGGGCAGCCAGTAGAAAATATGGAGCATAGGGGTTGGTAATGTTCTCTAGTTACGCCATGATTGGCTCATTGTTCTGTCACTCATGGAGACACTACATCACTGCATAATCTACGGGGAGAGCTGAAAAATTTGGCCCCTACGGTGCTGCCATAGAGTTACAGTTGAAGTCGGAAGTTTACTTACACCTTAGCCAAATACATTTAAACTCAGTTTTTCACAATTCCTGACATTTAATCCAAGTAAAGATTACCTATCTTAGGTCAGTTAGGATCACCACTTTTTTTAAGAATGTGAAATGTCAGAATAATAGTAGAGAGAATGATTTATTTCAGCTTTAATTTATTTTATCACATGCCCAGTGGGTCAGAAGGCTTACATACACTCAATTAGTATTTGGTAGCATTGCCTTTTAAATTGTTTAACTTGGGTCAAACGTTTCAGGTAGCCTTCCACAAGCTTCCCACAACAAATTGGTTGAATTTTGTCCCATTCCTCCTGACAGAGCTGGTGTAACTGAGTCAGGTTTGTAAGGCCTCATTGCTTGCACACACTTTTTCAGTTCTGCCCACTAATGTTCTATAGGATTGAGGTCAGGGCTTTGTGATGGCCACTCCAATACCTTGACTTTGTTGTCCTTAAGCACACATCTTTGGAAGTATGTTTGGGGTCATTGTCGATTTGGAAGATCCATTTGCGACCAAGCTTTAACTTCCTGTCTGATGTCTTGAGATGTTGCTTCATTATATTCACGTAATTTTCCGTCCTCATGATGCCATCTATTTTGTGAAGTGCACCAGTCCCTCCTGCAGCAAAGCACCGCCACAACATGATGCTGCCACCCCCCTGCTTCACGGTTGGGATGGTGTTCTTCGGCTTGCAAGCCTCCCCCTTTTTCCTCCAAACATAATGATGGTCATAATGGCCCAAAATATCTATTTTTGTTTCATCAGACCAGAGGACATTTCTCCAAAAAGTATGATCTGTCAATGGTGTATTGGAGGCGAAGTCAGGTGCAGGAGAGCCGAGTATAATGAACAGGCGCACTTTTAATAAAGTTCCAAAAACGAGAGCACTACATAAATCAAACACCCTCAAAAAACGGAACATAAAAGTAAAGTGCGTAAACTAACACCACATAACATGAAACAATTACACACAAAACATGATGGGAAACAGAGGGTTAAATACAAGCAGATTGATTGGGGAAATGAAAACCAGGTGTGTATGGAAACAAGACAAGACAAATGGATATATGAAAAATGGAGCGATGATGGCTAGAAAGCCGGTGACGTTGATCGCCGAACGCTGTACCGAAGAAGGAGAGGAGCCGACTTCGGCGGAAGTCGTGACATGATCTTTGTCCCCATACACAGTTTCGAACCGTAGTCTGGATTTTTTTATGGTGGTTTTGGAGCAGTGGCTTCTTCCTTGCTGAGGTTATGTCGATATTGGACTAATTTCACTGTGGATATATGTACTTTTGTACCTGTTTCCTCCAGCATCTTCACAAGGTCCTTTGCTGTTGTTCTGGGATTGATTTCCACTTTTCGCACCAAAGTACGTTCATCTCTAGGAGACAGAACGCATCTCCTTCCTGAGCGGTATGACGGATGCGTGGTCCCATGGTGTTTATACTTACGTACTATTGTTTGTACAGATGAATGTGGTACCTTCAGGTGTTTGGATATTGCTCCCAAGAATGAACCAGACTTGTGGAGGTCTACATTTGTTTTCTGAGGTCTTGGCAGATTTCTTTTGATTTTCCCATGATGTCAAGCAAAGAGGCACTGAGTTTGAAGGTAGGCCTTGAAATACATCCACAGGTACACCTCCAATTGATTCAAATGATGTCAATTAGCCTATCAGATGCTTCTAAAGCCATGACATCATTTTTTGTCATTTTCAAATCTGTTTAAAGGCACAGTCAACTTAGTGCATGTAAACTTCTGACCCACTGGAATTGTGATACAGTGAATTATAAATGAAAAAATCTGTCTGTAAACAATTGTTGGAAAAATAATTTGTGTCATGCACAAAGTAGATGTCCTAACCGACTTGCCAAAACTATAGTTTGTTAACAAGAAATTTGTGGAATGGTGAAAAACAAGTTTTAATGACTCCAACCTAAGTGTATGTAAACTTCTGACTTCAACTGTACATTACAAGTGCCCATCCAAGAAGGCTCAACGTCAGGGCCTCCCGGGTGGCGCAGTGGTCGCAGTGGTCTAGGGCACTGCATCGCAGTTCAAGACTACTGGGAACTCGGAAGAAAACACGCTCCGACTGGAAAAATACACTTTGAACGGTCATCTCATTCAGAATTCCAAGTCGGGAACTCTAGCCTCTTTCTAGAGCACAGACCTGAACATTACTGATGTCATGAGTCAACATTGTTTTTTTCAGAGTTCCCAGTTGAAACCACCATAATCCAGAGAATGCCAGACCGCCACGCCTCCTTCCTGTTCAAGTGAGCACAGCACAACAAGGTGAGTCTAAAAATGTTTTGTATGCTGCTGCATAAATGATGTAATATGCCAGGGAGATATCTATATTGTAGCTAAGAAAGTAATACTAAGTGTATGTTGTGTAGTAAGCTGTTAGTAACCCATGTGCATCACCCTCACCCTAATAATTTGGTCCCTTTTCCACTCACAACTTAGCCTACAGTTCTGACTTGGTTGTGCACATTTAGCCAATACCCTGTTTTAGAGAAATGTCATCATTGAATATTGTAAGAGCATTCATTGTCTTCTTATATGCCCCCTTTATTTATCCTAAGGTTCTGACTTGGTGTACAGGGAGAATATTGTAAGAACATGTTCTGAATTCTGTCACTGTACATTTAACATTTTTTGAGGAAATTGTTATATTCACTACGTCTGTCACATTCTGACCTTAGTTCCTTTGTTATGTCTTTGTTTTAGTATGGTCAGGGCATGAGTTGGGTGGGTTGTCTATGTTCGTTTTTCTATAATTTGGGATTTCTGTGTTCAGCCTAGTATAGTTCTCAATCAGAGGCAGTTGTCAATCGTTGTCCCTGATTGAGAATCATACTTAGATAGCCTGGTTTCACTTCCGTGTCAGTGCTTGTTGCCACGCGGGACTGTTTCGTTTATTCAAGTTTATTGTTTTGTTCCAGTGTTCTGTTGATTTTGATTAAACATCATGGACACTTACCACGCTGCACATTGGTCCTCTGATCCTTCTCGCTACTCCTCCTCAGAAGAGGAGGACGAGATCCGTTACAACGTCAGTCCCAGCTCGCTCATTAATGTCTTAATCGAAATGATGGATTTCGTCTTATCCGCTCGTCGTTCCCTTCTGCCATAGTTTGTACATCTCAATGCCATAGTTTGTACATCTCAATTGTCAGTAGAAACCACATTTTGTTTAAGCAAGTCAACCACATCAGCTATGTTTTTTTTGAAGGCAGTAAATGAGGCTGAATTAACTGTTTCGCTGCCAGACAAGGCTCCGCTGATAGCCAGGTGTAGCAGTGGTAAGGTGTTGGGACTACTTTTGGGACTGCTGTTGGCACAGCTTTATGTAGGCCCTAACAGTTCGTGAGCACCGTTTGTCACTGTTTTAGTGCAATTAATGTATTGTTTAGTGGCTTTGCTGGCATGCATAAAACATTTTTTTTATTCATGCCAGCAAAGCCACTGTATGATATACTGTATGTATAACTTTGATGGTAAACAATTAGCAACTAAACTTCTGAACAGCCTCTTTAATTAGCCAAAACAGCACACCAAGAACAACTCTATGAATTTAAGTGTTCACATTTCTCCAGCCCCAATCCTCAGCTTTTCAAACCAAGTGGGGGGCTTCTGTTTTGTTCGAATTAAGGAGTGGGCCTTTAATTAGCCAAAACACAGCCAAAACGACACCTGTAACAAAATGGCCCTTTTACTTAGAATACTGCAGCCCTTAACCCAACAGCTTCAAAACACTGTAGCATCCGCCTGCTGTTGGAGAACAGAGCGGTCGATAGGCTTAAAAGGTTATACTGGATCAATAGCCAGTTGTTTTGGGCACCAGAGCTATTATATTAATGTCATCCTGAGGAATAGTCCCTGTCCAGGTAGGGTAGCCTGTCTGGTCTGGTCTTGTTTTAATGAAGCATTTCAGAGTATTGGAGTACTGATCTAGCATCAGTTTTCCTTTTAAATCATAATGAATGTGATTGCATGGGGGCTGATCCTAAATCAGCAGCACTCATACTCTAAGATGCATTTTGAATACAAACCCTGGTCTCCTTTTTAGGCCCTGACGTGGTGCACCAGGGGGTCCAGCCTGAGGCTTTCCATGGGCTTAAACTCTGGTGTTTTACTGGAGATAGTTAGTCACCATTAAGGTAGTTCCAGGTGTATTTCTCCTCGCAAAGTATTAATTTTCCATGTAGCCTCCAAGGTCAGAGAAAGAAGCCTACTATTAATAGACAGCATCACTACTTTAGCCATCACCAGGCGCAGGGCAGGCTAGAGTGCCACCAATACTTTCAACACAGATAATAAGCATAGCCTGATTTCACTGTGTTTCACCATTGTTTCTCTTCAGCGACATCAGTTTTGATGAACAGGCTGTCATAGTCAGTCTCATCTAAAAGAACAACTACACCTGCTAAGTGTGTGTGTAATCTTGACCCTGGCCTTGAGGTCAGATAACATATAACATAACATCACATATTGTAATGAGACTGTATTGACATTGCACAACTCTAAACAAGGGGTAAACCCTGCTCTTTGGTTGACTCAAAATCATATCTAGGTATTTTTTAAACATGAAAACAAACTACTTTTACCTCCCACATTTCATTACATAAAGCAGAACCAACCTTCCCTCAATCCCCCTGCCCCCATCCCTATATTCTATCCCCCTCTTCCTTTCCTTTGCTCACCCCCCTCATCCCCCCTCTTCTCAACCTCCTTCCCATTGCCTGAGGGAGCTGTTAGTGATGTGGATGCTGGCGCTCTATTGTGAGTGCTCATTGATCGCCGCTCCATTCGCTGCCTCGCTCTCCACAGCCAGTTCAGCTAGTCAGCATGGGGTGCAGCCTGTCTGCTATATCTGTCACCACTAGGGAAAGAGATGGAGAGAGAGAGGGGGAGAGAAAGGGAGGATGAGAGAGTGATAGGGAAGAGAGAGAGAGAGAGAGAGAGAGAGAGAGAGGAAAGAGGGAGACAGAGAACAGAGAGAGAGGGAAGAGAGAAAGAGAAAGAGAGGAAAGAGAGAGACATAGCGAACAGAGAGAGAGAGAGAGAGAGAGAGAGGGAAGAGAGAGAGAGAGGAAAGAGAGAGAGACGGAGCGAACAGAGAGAGAGAGAGAGAGGGAAGAGAGAGACGGGGGGGGGACTAAAAAGCCACCTCAACTCTCCAAAAGTGGCAGTCAGAAGCATCTGTTTTCTGTCTCGTTCTCTCTCTCTCTGTTTCTCAGAGTCTGAAGATAATCAATAGGGTACTCAGGCGGATTTATCGCGTCTTGTTTTCAAATAGAGCTCCTCTGCCTTTCTCTGTGGGGGCTGATCCATTCACTACCCTGCCAACACACACACCTGCCACTCAACACGAACACATATACGTTTGTGCGTGCGTGCATGCAAGCATTCTTGCGCGTGTGTGTGTGACCAGGATTCTGGTGTAGATGGAGAACACCAGTTAGAGGATCTGTTGTAAACAGCCATCAAACCTTTTAGTCTGTCCCATATGACACCCTATTTCCTATGTAGTGCACACACTACTTTTGACCATGGTCCATAGGGCTCTGCCATTTGGGATGCTGCCTCTGTTTGGACATAGAGAGCTGATGTCTGCACAACTGAGTCTCCCTCCATCATAGAGCTGTATAAAGCCCTAGCAACATCCATCTTCACTCCCCCCGTGCACTGTCAGAGACACACGCATAAACACACACATGCACACTTAAGAGAGTCTTGGTTGTTTTAATTGTTCATTAACAATATCAACATAACACACTGCCTAAAATCATGCACTACTACACAGTGCATTAACCTTGTTGGAGCGGACATACTTTTTTCTTTGTTCTCCATTGATGCATTCACTGGGCTCCCTTGCATTGTTGTGTGTGTGTGTGTGTGTGTGTGTATATGCGTGTGTGTGCATGTCCGTGTGCTTGTGCAAGCATGTGTGTGCGTGTGTCTGTGTGAAATTATACATGCAACCCAGTCAAGCTGAAGTCACCCCACCTATAATCCATCCATCTTCCAGGCAGCCATCTGGCTATGTTGTTCTGGAGAGCTGGAGCAGTGGGCCTGCCTGCCCTGGGACTTCTGACAACAAGACTGCTTTGAACTCTGTGTGTGTGTGTGTGTGTGTGTGTGTGTGTGTGTGTGTGTGTGTGTGTGTGTGTGTGTGTGTGTGTGTGTGTGTGTGTGTGTGTGTGTGTGTGTGTGTGTGTGTGTGTGTGTGTGTGTGTTGCTGAGTGTGTTTGTGTGTGGCTGAGTGACCGGTAGCAGGTCTGCTGACATCAGTAATGAACCCTTTCATCTTTGGATGACATCACAAAACTATGATTGATGACCCAGAACAGATAGTGCTATGATACGGCTGAAAAGTAGATGACAATAAGCCACAACGGTGCACTTGAGCACAGAGCCTTGGTTAAAGTCTTTGAGGCTTTTGTTACATAGAGAAATCCATCTCTGTAGCAATAATATTGAGGCTAGTCTGGTTCTGTTCATATAGAGCTGTTGGTCTAGTGTTATTATAATATTTATGGAAAATTAGGTGCTTCAAGAATTTCAGGCAACAATCCCTCTCACAAGATGCCTGATAAATATTAGTACACTTCTCTGGGTTATAAATGTATTTCTAAGGTGATTTAACACTTCATAAGAAAACACATTAAAGGAAAGAGGTAATAGAACTCAATTGTCTCTGTGATCCATTAAAGAGAGGATGTTAGAAAAGACAGCAGCTTCATACACTTCAATATAAATATGTTGTTTAAACAAACCTTCATTGCATCACAGAGAGATCCTCATATACTGTACACTGTGTCAACATGTAATCCATGAGACAAATCAGATCACAGCCTATCACATGTTCACAGCAAGACCACTCTGACATTGAACATTGTCTCCCTCCCTCCCTCCCTCCCTCCCTCCCTCCCTCCCTCCCTCCCTCCCTCCCTCCCTCCCTCCCTCCCTCCCTCCCTCCCTCCCTCCCTCCCTCCCTTTTTCTTTCTCTCTCTCTCCCTTTCTATCTCTCTGTCCCCCTCCCTTTCTCTCTCCCTCTTTCTATCCACCCACCCACCTCACCCGTCTATCCCTCTCTCCCTCTTTCCCCTCTCTTCCTTCTCTCTCCCTCTTCTATAACGAACACAATCTCCTTCTAAGAAATGCCCCCCGTAATATAAATGACTGACTGCCGGTCCGAGCTGGTGATGTCAGCCTCCACATTTATCCCTGTCAGCCTGTGTGGAGAGGAGTGCTGTCCTGTGTGTGTGTGTGTGTGTGTGTGTGTGTGTGTGTGTGTGTGTGTGTGTGTGTGTGTGTGTGTGTGTGTGTGTGTGTGTGTGTGTGTGTGTGTGTGTGTGTGTGTGTGTGTGTGTGTGTGTGTGTGTGTTTCCTGTCCCGACTAGGAGACAGGGTGTCCTTGAGACATTCTGCTCTGTGACAACCAGGCCCGGGTGGAGTGAAGCCCCCATGATATTTCTGCCTGAGTGGGGTTGACCCCCAGTCTCCAGCTCCCAGCCCCCCATAACATTACTGTCACTAGCACTAAAGGAGGGAAGCTAATGATGGCTGTTGGTCAGTATGTGTGCCCATATGGCAGAGGAGAGAATTAATCAAAAATATTTCTGAACCTGGATTTGTATAATATTTCTATATTATTTAAAATTACAACTAGATCTAAATCAACCAAAAAGCAACCCAAATAGGGTCCTAACACTCTTTATAGTCTTTGTTTTGTACTCTCCCGAGAGTTCTTAGCCCTGCTCTCTTCTCTCTCTTCCTGCTCTCACCCTTTACAGCCCACCAGGGGGACTACTTTTCAACAGAAAACCCTTTGTGTGTGTGTGTGTGTGTGTGTGTGTAGTGCGAAGGGGGAGAATTTAAACCTGAAGTACCGTTTAAATCAATCACCAACTCTAGAGGAACTGCCTATTGGAGCACATTCTGCTGTTGTATTACTTCACTACCTGAGTCATTGATAATATCCTTGAGAAAATACCTTTGATTTATACAAAGTAGTAACTTTAAAAGTTTATCAAATAAAAACAGGTGATTATTTTTAAGCTAGACTAATATAATTTACATGATTATGATACCATTATTGGAACGATATGTATTATCTGATATTATTGTAACGATGTGCAATAATAATAATTTGGGAAGCAATAATTTGGGAAGCAAGTTCAGGGAGTGAGTGTTTTAATAAATAAACTCAACATAATACACAACAAGAAACACAAACAACACACAGACATGAAACTGGAACAGAAACAATAACACCTGGGGAACGAACCAAAGGGAGTGACATATATAGGACAGGTAATCAGGAAGTTGATGGAGTCCAGGTGAGTCTGATGATACACAGGTGTGCGTAATGATGGTGACAGGTGTGCGCCATAACGAGCAGCCTGGTGACCTAGGGACCGGAGAGGGAGCACACGTGACAATTATTTATGTAACATTCACACTCAACCATATTCTTAAAAAGAAAGGTACAAGTTAGAACCAAATAAGGTTGTTGAGAGCGATGCCATTGAAGAACCATACAAAAATCCAAACCCAGAATTGTTTCGGCCATTCCAGGACCAGAGTTGAATACCCCAACTGTTACCCGAACCCCTAACCTTACCATAACCATAACCCTAACCGTAACCCTTACCGTAACAATTTAAAATGTCAGCTTCAATGGTGTAGGGATGTCCCAATGTTCCCGGATCACATGGACCAGATTCCTGCTGTAGGGTTTTAAGATAATACAATACATATTTCATAAGGCCTTCATTTGAGGGCCTAGTTTACCCTAATACAGGGACCTAAAACTCATAGTTTATAGGCCACATCAGGCCTGCAAGTCACATTGTGATGGCTTGCAATGTGATTTGTAATCCCTATTGAAGTCCAGCCAAAGTGGGGATATTCAACATTTTTTAAATGTATTCGCCCACAACCTGCATTGGGAAGAATAAGATATGACACTACCTTGAACATCTGAACTTGAACAACCATTTCAGTAATGGTTGAATAAGTCAAAGTAACATATTGGAATAGTTTAGAAACATTTATGTTATTTATATTTGAGTAGCATCGGATTAGTTCGTCAAAAACATAGATATTGAAACAAACAATTAAAAAATCTCCCTGCAAAGGAGCAAGCTGGGAATGACTATGATGGGCATGGTTTTGATACATTCTGGTTATTAACACCGAAACTAGAGTTATTTTACACCACTGAGTGTTAATTTCACTCTATAGAGTGTTAATTTAACTCTTGAATTAACACTAGAAATGTTACACTGAAAAATAAACAGTACTTAACACTGGCTTCCATTCCATACACTGAAGGCTCCCATACATTTCAAGAACCATTTAGAATTATGAAGAACCGTAGATGCCAAGTCAAGAACCCTACACTTAACTGTAAGGTTCTTTATTGGGAAATAGTTCTCCAAGGAAATTTAGAGCTGAAGAAGAACGATGTAAGAACCTTTATTTTTTTAACTTGCAATGTCTTATTACATTACTCATTATATAATATTGCATGACTATTAACTTAAAATGTACTGACTGCTTGTATAACAAATATTTAAATAATTAAGCACTACCTGGAAGTCCAATGCTGCAACACTGCATGACTTGTGGAGAAAGAGAGAGAAGAAAAGAGGGGCAGAGACATGCAGGGAGAAAGGGAGGGAGGGAAGGAGGGAGGAAGAGAAACAAGCACAGCATGAGAAGTGAGTGATTCTATCTGATGCACTGTTCCAGCTTCGGCACTGCTCGGCCCTCCCTCCGGGCAGTTCAGCTGTGCTTCACTAGCTGAGAAGAGTCTGCCTGCTCTCTCTCTCTCTCTCTTTCTCTGTGTGTGTGTGAGTGCGCGTGTTCGCGCGCATATGTGCATTCATTCGTGTGTGCGCGTGTGTGTGTCGGGGGAGACGTTGTTCGGTCGTCACTAGTAACCACAGCCACAAAGTCATAAACCCCGCCTATTTCTATATTTTATCTGCTTAGAATGTGATTTTAAACCTAACCATAACCTTAACCAGCTGCTAACCTTAACCTGAAATTAAGACCAAAAATATCATTTTCGTTTTTATGAATTTTTACGATCTAGGCCGGCCTAGCTAATTTGACTTTGTGGATGTGGTAACTAGTGGAAACCACATTGTTCCTTGACGTCACCGATCAGCCAAGCCTACTGCTGTAGCCGCTGCTGCTCACTGCTCGACTCTCAAACATGTCTTTGTTATTCTGTAGCTTCCATTGGAGACCGGAGACTCGCAAAATACGGAACCTGATACTTCCCGAAGCACTGCATGGTGCTCTAGCTCTCTGTAGCCTACTGAGAGCGCATATGACATGTAAAAGATAGGCTATCAACCATGTTGTTATTCAGAGATGACGATGATGATGAGGAGGTGTAAGAAAATAATAGCCTAATCATAACAACAATCATTTGTTTATTTTATTAATATGCCACCAGCCCAATTTATTATATTAGCCTATTATTTCAATTAGGCTATGGTTATAATTAGTATTATGAATATTGTGAATAGTGTTTTATAATTATTATTATTATTACAAAGGCATAGTCTATTTGTAGTGATTTGTGTATTAGCGGCGTTATTAGCCTTATATTCGTTATTATTATAATTTATATAATTCATATTATTCCTAATATACATCTATTAAATTGTAAAAATGGTTTAAAAACGTTTTTAGTGATATGATTTCAACAGCTTAGAAGTATTTAAATAATGTATTCAGATGGTTTAACATGCATCACCAAACACATCACCTCCACTAAAAATCGAAATTCAAACGCTGTCGGTGGTCGAATGATTTCACTCCCGTCCGTTCAGAGGTTTACAGTCTCTCATAGCCTTCTGTATGGTCGGTCTGTCACTCCTGGAGTATTCCTAAATCGCTCCCACCACCTGAATCTGGGACACATTTTGTCAGCAGCCCCGAAGCATGGCTCCCTCTGTGGTAACTGAACAGCCAGTGTAATTTGACACTTCAACTTGCTGTGGCTCTGTACGGTAGTTGATTCAGTCACTCACACACACCAACGGTACAGTGGGCGCTATTTTCTTGTATTTTAAAGTGAAAAGGAACGCAGTATACACGAGATTCGGGAAAACAAAGTGGATTTCTTCTTCTAGCCGAGGTTCCAAGCTAAAAGTAAGTTCCGTTCCTTGGTTGTTTCCGTATCGTAGGCTATTCTATCACACCTTGCCGTGGGTTGGTTGCACAGAGACAGGATTTTGTGTGTGGTCATTACTGCCTTGGATGGGTTCGCTTCTCGCTGCCCAGACTCAACCCCAGCGCTAACAATAGACTGACCTCCTAGAAGCCAGAGAATCAGAACAGAACCAGCCGTTATATTTAGCCTAAACTGGATAGCGGATTTTGTTATTGTGCCCGAGTCTGTTTAGGAATAAATCCGTCTAGCTAGATCTGATCCATGCACGCGTTTAGCCTACATTGAGCAATGTCTTATCCTCAAGTCACTTTAACATAGTGTGAGACGAGGTAGCCTAGCTAGCTACGAGATACGGAGGTGCATGCTCGTCTGTAGAGATATGATGGGTGCATGATTTCACATTGGTGTATGTGCATGTTTATGGGTTTGTAAAATAGGCTCCATATGCTCGAGAAGGCTGTTTGATTGTTGGTAAACAATTTACGTTAATCAGCTAGCTGAGCAGATGGGAATGTTAATCTTGGAATGTACGGGTATGTCAATAGTTCAGTGAGCAAAAAAAGGCTGGACTGAGTTGACTGCTTTCTAATAGCCTACCTGTTGTAATAATAGCATATCACAAAGACTTACCGTTAGCTGTATTGGCATGTTCTTAAAGTGTTACAATGAAGGCCTATGTATCTCCCGCTCGCAATATGTATTCTAACTATTCTTTGTAGCCTATCCGTGCCCCGCATAGGTTATTATGTCACTGTTAAAATAACATTTCTATCTTGCATTATATTTGTTCTATCAGACATGCACAAATGTGTCATTTATTGTGGAAGGCTGATTCATTACAACAACCTTCCCGACTGCGCTATTATACGGCCAAAAGTGGAGCTGAGAGACAAGAGTTTAGCTCTTATGGTTGGGCCGCTGTGTGCAGCGGGCGGCGGAGTCTCTGGCGAGCCCTCCCTGATAAATTCCTCCGTCTGGATGTGAGGCCAGCCGGGGCAGCGGCGGGCGGGCCTCCGGGTGGGTGGGAGGGAGAAGAGGAGGGAGCAGCACTGGCTTCTCTTTCATTACTCTCTCCGCTCGGACCATGAGGGGGGAGAGAGAGAGCAGCCAAGTCACAGCGGAAAAAAACCTGTAGACTGCACTGAACGAACGGGAGGAGAGGGAGGGAGAGAATACCCCTTTCCTCTCGTTAGTGAAGCAGGGGAGTTGGAGGAAACACTAGTTGGAGCGGCTGCGTTAGTTCAGAGGGAGAGTATGGATGTGTGATTTCACTTCAGATCAAGTCAAATGGTATTTGTCACATCTCTACACAACAGCTGACCTTACCGTGAAATGCGTACTTATAAGCCCCTAACCAACAATACAGTTCAATAAATAGTTAAGAAAATATTTACTAAATAAACTAAAGTAAATGTATAAAAATGTAAAGTAATCAGATTGATCCCACTTCAGTGAAACTCATACTCCTACAGGGCTATCGGCTATAGAATCACTGCACATGAATGGTTTGCGTTTATGTTATGATATAGGTCATTTAATGTACAATAATCACAGCAATATGAAAATATGTACCATGTTGTCACTGTCCTGAACAAAAGTGGAATGTTTTAGGTTCATAATTGATTAATAGATGCAGCGTGTAACAATGTGTTAATAACATGCATTAGTTACAGATTACAGTTAACAACACTTTTAAAGTGGAAGTAAAGCCTCACACCACACACACCCTATCTCACTGGTCAGTCCAGTTAACAGGTGAAAGTTGTATGAGAGAAGCTCATCCATCCAACCTTTTCATCTGTCAGCAGTCATGAAGGAAAGCAGACAAGGAATGAAAGCCAATCAATTCAATTGGAACGCAATGCTGTGTTTATGGGCTGTCTGTGTGGGTGAGTGGATAAGTGGAGAAAATGAGACAATGAAAGGGAACAAGGAAATTAACCATATATGCATATCGGAACTAGGCATGTATGTGTATTATGATTATGTTGCTCCTCAATCGGTAGTCTCACCCACAGCCTCAGTACTCAGGAAATGTATACTAGAGCTGGGGCGATAAACCCCAAATTATCGACACTGACCGTACCAATCAATTATCGCAAGCATTTTACTGATATCATTCCTTACGATAAGTTGCCTATACTAGAGAAATGTGAAGTTTAAAATGAAATAAGTTTGCTAATATGGGTGATTGTTATTGGGACAATTGATTGCTATAACCATCAAACTAGTAGTAGTTTTAAGGTGCACAATAATGTTACAAACGTATCTTTCTATTTATCTTTATTGCATCAATTCTGGCAATTTATCGCAATATGGATTTTTGTCAATATCGCCCAGCTCTAATGTATATACTGCTGTTGCTCCTCACTCAATCATAAATCCGTAGTAGTTCCATGCTTCTTCCTCTTCTATCTATTCAAATTCCCCACCCACAGCCTCAGAGCCTAGAGCTGAGCCGAGCTGAGAATTTAGAACCTGCACTACACTATTCACTCCTATGACAGCTTGACTTTTCACCTTACTGTTAGTATTCTATTGTGGAGTATTATGAAATTGTTGGCTGGCGTTCAATCAGACTCACTAGACATGGATTCTCTGTCTGCTTGTGTCTTGCCGTCGGCCCATATACCACCCACTCCCCTCGCATCCGCCTGTCTGTCCCACAGCAGAAGACAACCTTTGTTTCTGTCTGTCAGATTCTCTCTGTGTTGTTGAACATATCATAGTTGTTTTTAAAATGCTTCAATTTGCCTTTTTGTATATTCTAGAAATGTACAGCTGGGAAAATATCTCCAAGTAGAGAAATATGTCAAAGAAAATGCTTCCCCCACAGACCACATTGTCAGTGCTTCATAATAGGGAAATCTAAACTGCATAGAGGTTTACATCATTTGGACATATTACTTCATATCTCAAGTGTTCCATTATAATTTGACTGCATCAGACTCAGTGTTCACTCCATTTAATGTATTATCTCTCTCCAAAAGGTTATTGATTCATTTGACTGCGTAATAGTCTCCTGGTCGTAATTCCATTTGATTTGAATGGTTTGTGCAGCACTAGCTGCAGTTCCGTATTTTCTGGAACTCGACTTGCTGTTGCAAAAATATCAGCTGGCCGGTTGTACACAAAAGAGTTAGAATAAACATAGTTGTTCTTCTGTTGTAACAGTAACGTTAGGCTATTGCAAACATAAGAATGACACAAACAGGTTGTCTAGCAATTTCATGTTATTTTTTCTGGAAGGGTGTTACATGAAGCTATTTAGGCACGCTAATAGCCTACACAGCACATCAAACAAGCAAGACGTTTTTTTAATGTAATTTTTTCATCATCATTGCAACATTGTCTAAACAGGAGGCAGACTGCTGGCTAAATGGGAGCATAACTATAAAGATTACAGAAGCCTTCATATATATTTTTGGAACGTTCTTTCAAATTGCAGCTGTCCAGTAATATGAGGTAGAGAGAGAGGCTACATCATCATATCGATCAAATTCGTTTGGTACATGGTATTTTTTTTACGATCCCCATTGGCTGTTGCAAAAGCAGCAGCTACTCTTCCTGGGGTCCAGAGGGTTCAGACGATTCACACACCTGTGAGTGCTGCCTGCCTGCCTGCCTGCTGCCCTGTGAGGCCTATCTATCCATTTACCTCTGCCAATCAGCCTCAGACCAGTCTTCTAGGGGGAAGGTCAACCGGTACCACGCACTCGTTTAATAAGAGCCTTTACTTCAGTAAGTTATTAGAACAGCTAATAACTTCAGTCTCTAAAAGTGACTTACCGTGAGAGAGGCAGAGTGAGTGAGTGAGAGAGAGAGAGAGAGTGGTAGATACAGAGAGGTAGAGAAACTGTATGTGTGAGTGAGTGAAGAGAGAAGCAGAAACAGAGAAAGTGAATGTGAGTGAGCAGAGAGAGAGAGATGGGAAATAGGAACTCACTGGCCTTACCCTGTCACTGGCTTATGCATGTTTGATTTGACGTTCGTTGGTTCTTTGAGTAACGAGTGCAGGGAAGGGAATGTCACAATGGCCACGTCCTGTTCAGTTCCCTTCTGTAGTGACTGTGTCTGAACAGTGCTGGAGCAGGGGTCCTTGAATCAGAAATGACACCTGGCTAGGAGGCTATACAGAAACAATAGGAGAGTTCAAGGAGAACAAGGACGAGGAGAACAAAATGTCCCCTACGACCGTCCGTCTGTTTGTCCATCCACCATGACTACCTGTTTCACTGCTTGACTGACTGGTTGACTGGCTGGCTGGCTGCCTGCACTCAAGATTTCTCACCATCGGAGGCAATTATCTTCACATTTTTACTGCTGATGAAATCTTCACTCACTGGCAGTGAAGTGTGTGTGATCAGAGAGAGGGAGAGAGGGATTGTGTGTGTCTTGTTAGTCTGAGCAATGTGCGTGTGTATGTTTGTCTTGTAAATCCTGTTCAAACCAGACAAATGCATTGTCCTCATCTTCAGAATGTGTTGTTTTCTTGTGATTACAGTACAGTAGGGCTGTGTCCCACATGCACCCTTTCCCCATATAATGCACTACTTTTGTCTACGGCTTTGGTCAAAAGAGAATAAGGTGCCATTTGGGACGCATCCTAGCTCATTAGTCTCTTCTCTGTCTCCATGCTGGGTTGGTGAGTTCAGTGTGTCAGCTTTCCTTTCTGTGAGCTGTCAGGGTCATGTGGCTCTCATTTGATAATATAAACTGGGTGGTTTGAGCCCTGAATGCTGATTGGCTGACAACCATGGTATATCAGACCGTATACCACGGGTATGACAAAACATTTATTTTTCTGCTCTAATTACATTGGTAACTAGTTCATAATAGCAATAAGGCACCTCGGGGGTTTGTGATATATATATATATTTGAACCGTTATTTAACTAGGCAAGTCAGTTAAGAACAAATTCCTATTTTCAATGACGGCCTAGGAACAGTGGGTTAACTGCCTGTTCAAGGGCAGAACGACAGATTTCTACCTTGTCAGCTCGGCGGTTACTAGTCCAACGCTCTAACCACTATGGCCAATATACCACGGCTAAGGGCTGTAACCAGGCACTCCATGTTGCGTTGTGCATAAGAACAGCCCTTAGCCGTGGTAAATTGGCTATATACCACACATCGTCGAGCCTTATTGCCTAACCTCTCGGGGATATGCCAAAAGCCAGTGAAAATGCAGAGCGCCAAAATGTAAATAAATTGCTATAAAAATCAAACTTTCATGAAATCACACATGCAAGATAGCAAATTAAAGCTACATTTGTTGTGAATCCAGCCAACATGTCAGATTTCAAAAAGGCTTTTTGGCGAAAGCAAACAATGCTATTATCTGAGGATAGCACCCCAGTAAACAAAGAGAGAAAAACATATTTCAACCCTGCAGACGTGACACAAAACACAGAAATAAAAATATAATTCATGCCTTACCTTTGACGAGCTTATTTTGTTGGCACTCCAATATGTCCCATAAACATCACAAATGGTCCTTTTGTTCGATTAATTCCGTCAATATATATCCAAAATGTCCATTTATTTTGCGCATTTGATCCAGAAAAACACAGATTCCAACTTGCGCAACGTGACTACAAAATATCTCAAAAGTTACCTGTAAACTTTGCCAAAACATTTCAAACTACTTTTGTAATACAACTTTAGGTATTTTTTAACGTAAATAATTGATAAAATTGAAGACGGGATCATCTGTGTTCAATACAGGAGAAAAACAAACTGTAGCTAGCTTTCTGGTCACGCGCCTCTGTCTAGCAGTACACTTGAAGTTACCCTCGTTCAAGATGGCCGTAGTTCTTCATTACACAAAGGAAAAACCTCAACCGATTTCTAAAGACTGTTGACATCCAGTGGAAGCGGTGGGAACTGCAAGAAGGTCCCTTAGAAATCTGGATTTCCAATGAAATCTCATTGAAAAGAGAGTAACCTAACAAAAAAAAATCTGAATGGTTTGTCCTCTGGGTTTCGCCTGCTAAGTAAGTTCTGTTATACTCACAGACATGATTCAAACAGTTTTAGAAACTTCAGAGTGTTTTCTATCCAAATCTACTAATCTACTAATGCATATCTTATCTTCTGGGGATGAGTAGCAGGCAGTTTAATTTGGACATGCTTTTCATCCAAGATTCAGAATGCTGCCCCCTATCCTAGAGAAGTTAAATATAGCCTCCCTGATTGTATGCAAGTGTACTACAGCCTCTACCAAGCCTCTGGACTCAAATGTGTATAAGTGTGTGTGTGTGTGTGTGTGTGTGTGTGTGTGTGTGAGATGGAGAGTTATGGTTTATAGACTGTATGAAGGAGGTAGAATCACATCCAACATGCCCTCTAGGGATACATACTGTACTTGTTCTCTGACATAGACATTTGCATAGACATTTGTACACAGAGCGAATGTCAAATGTTAGAAGATATTTGGGTGTTGTGTAATAGAGAGAAGAAGACTTCCTGAATTACATTCACATTATTCTAAATGAATGTCACAGGAAATCATCAATTACAAAACATGTCATACTAGCATTTGTGAATGACGGGCCCTATTCAATCAAAACTGCTATGCATGCTGGATCCACATTTCCTGAGTAAGGAATATTCAGGCAGTAATAGGCGAGGCGAGTTCGTTACACTAATATACAAATGAGTTTCTGTTTTTGTTGCACACTGTAAACATTGTTTAGTTGTTTGCCCACATGTCCCAAGATCAAATTGGCATGCCACTGCAAAACCCACTTCCCTGGACAGCTCTGTCTCTCCCTGCCTGCCTACCTTCTCACAACAACTCAACCAGCAGAGAGTGTGTCCTTTGGAGAGAGAGAGAGTGTGTGAGAGAGAGTGTGTGACTGTGACGTGTTTGTGCTCTCTGTGTGCATTAGTGTGTGTGTGTGACACCCTCCCCTCATTGTGACTCTGGCAGTGTGAGGCAGGCTGTTTCCCTGTGTGTGTGTGTGTGTGTGTGTGTGTGTGTGTGTGTGTGTGTGTGTGTGTGTGGCTGTTTCCCAGGGTTCTAAGCCCTGCCGGTCCTTTCATACCCCTGCTGCCTGGGCGGCTCAGATAAAGAGACATATTTAAAACCTCCTCCCTCGCTGTGGAGAGAGGGAGCGAGAGAAAGAGAGAGCGAGAGAAAGAGACAGAGGGAGAAAGAGAGAGAGTGGGAGATGAGAGCAAAAGAGAGAGCAAAGAGGGCAGGAGGAAAAGCGTATTTGTCTCATCCCATGACAGCTGTTGTGTACATGTCTAATTAAAATAGTTGAATCACTTCAGTGATTCAGTGAAATCATATCACTCAAAAATACTGTATATCTAAACTAGAGGTCGACCGATTATGATTTTTCAACGCCGATACCGACACCGATTATTTGGGGACCAAAAAAGCCGATACCGATTAATCGGCCAATTTAAAAAAAATTGATTTATTTGAAATAATGATAATTACAACAATACTGAATGAACACTTATTTTAACTTAATATAATACATCAATACAATCAATTTAGCCTCAAGTAAATAATGAAACATGTTATATTTGGTTTAAATAATGCAAAAACAAAGTGTTGGAGAAGAAAGTAAAAGTGCAATATGTGCCATGTAAGAAAGCTAACGTTTCAGTTCCTTACTCAGAACATGAGAACATATGAAAGCTGGTGGTTCCTTTTAACATGAGTCTTCAATATTCCCAGGTAAGAAGTTTTAGGTTATAGTTATTATATGAATTATAGGACTATTTCCCTCTATACCATTTGTATTTCATTAACCTTTGACTATTGGATGTTCTTATAGGCACTATATAGCGAGTGACGTTTGAAATGCTATTAGTGCACGCTAACTAGCTAGCCATTTCACTTCGGTTACACCAGCCTCATCTCGGGAGTTAATAGGCTTGATGTCATAAACAGTGCAATGCTTGACGCACAACAAAGAGCGGCTGGCAAAATGCACGAAAGTGCTGTTTGAATGAATGTTTACGCGCCTGCTGGTGCCTACCACCGCTCAATCAGATACTTAGATACTTGTATGCTTGTATGCTCAGTCAGATTATATGCAACGCAGGACACACTAGATAACATCTAGTAATATCATCAACCATGTGTAGTTAACTAGTGATTATGATTGATTGTTTTTTATAAGATACGTTTAATGCTAGCTAACAACTTACCTTGGCTTACTGCATTCGCGTAACAGGCAGTCTCCTTGTGGAGTGCAACGAGAGAGAGGCAGGTCATTATTGCGTTAGACTAGTTAACTGAAAGGTTGCAAGATTGAATCCCCCGAGCTGACAAGGTGAAAATCTGTCGTTCTGCCCCTGAACAAGGCAGTTAACCCAGTTCCTAGGCCTTCATTGAAAATAAGAATGTGTTCTTAACTAACTTGCCTAGTTAAATAAAGGTATATAAAATGTAAAAAAATCGGCAAATCGGCACCCCAAAATACCGATTTCCGATCGCTATGAAAACTTGAAATCGGCCCTAATTAATCGGCCATTCCGATGAATCGGTCAACCTCTAATCTAAACTACAGAAATAAAACTATATTGAAAATGTATTGTTAATAACCTCTTGAAGCTAGGGGGCACTATTTTTATGTTTGGAAAAATAACGTTCCCAAAGTAAACGGCCTATTTCTCAGGACTAGATGCTAGAATATGCATATAATTGACAGCTTAGGATAGAAAACACTATAAAGTTTCCAAAACTGTACAAATATTGTCTGTGAGTATAACAGAACGGATATTGCAGGCGCAAGTCTGAGAAAAATCCAATCAGGAAGTGACTCTTATTTTGAAACCTATGTGTTCCTATGCATCCCTATTGACCATTGAAAGGGATATCAACCAGATTCCTTTTTCTATGGCTTCGCTAAGGTGTCTACAGCCTTTAGACATAGTTTCAGGCCTTTATTTTGAAGAATGAGCGTGAACGACCACATTATGTAAGTGGTCAGGTGGGGGCTCTCAGAGTGATTTTTGCGCAAAAGAGAGAGGCGGTCCTAGTGAAAAGCCAACTGTCCCGGTTGATATATTATCGAATAGATATTTGAAAAACACCTTGAGGATTGATTATAAAAAACGTTTGCCATGTTTCTGTCGACATTATGGATATAATTTGGAATTTTTGTCTGCGTTGTCGTGACCGCTATTTCCGGTGGATTCCTGGGCATAATGCACCAAACTAACGGAGGTATTTGGATATAAAAAATATCTTTATGGAACAAAAGGAGCATTTGCTGTCTAACTGGGAGTCTCGTGAGTGAAAACATCCGAAGATCATCAAAAGTAAACGGTTAATTTGATTGCTTTTCTGACCAAGCTTCCTGATGCTAAGTGTACATAATGCTATGCTAGGCTGTCGATAAACTTACACAAACGCTTGTATTGCTTTCGCTGTAAAGCATCATTTAAAAATCTGAGATGACAGGGTGATTAACAAAAGGCTAAGCTGTGTTTCGCTATATTTCACTTGTGATTACATGAATATGAATAGTTTCTTGTAATATTTTTTGATTGTTGCGCTATGCTAATCAGCGGTTGCTGAATGCAAATATACCGTATCCAGGATGGGTAGTTCTCAGAGGTTTTTAATACTTAGTCTTTAATCAATCACCAGTTACCATATCTGCAATCAATCTCCCCGGTTTATCAGCAAATCGATGTGTTTCACCAGATACAGTATTATGTTCCTCTCTCCCATGCAGTAGTAGAATGGCTGTTGTTCCTAGAAGACAGAAGCCATTGTTGAACTGATCGTTTATCATTTCAGTAATGGGAGCAGACTAATCATGTGTGTGTGTGCGTGTGTATTCTGGAGACTAGCGAGGATCCACTGCGTGGTGCTTGCCAGGGCCCAGCCTCCAAAACAATGTTTGTCATTGTCTTCCCATGCCATCTGTTGAAAAACAACGGCACTCTCTCAAAATTATATAAAGATGCTCAAATCCCGGTTTCTTAGGAACATATGTGTATAAACCAAGAACAACAAAAGGCTATAGGAAGCAAGGCAGATTACTTCAAATTTAGCAGAATTTGGAATTGTCAGGGCAGCGAACTCTAGTCAGTTGGTTTGGGAACACTTTCTATGAAGTACAAATGTATAATCAGGGGCGCAACTTTTGTTGGGGACGGAGCGGACATGTCCCTCCCACATTCTGAAATTGCATTTTTGTCCCCCCCAGTTTTATAATTGGAATGTGATTATAAAACGAGGCAACGGTGTGCTTTAGGACCATGTGGACGCCTCCGAATGCCGGGTAGGCTGTTTGGAGTATTTATCCGACTGGATATATATTTTAAATTTTTTAATCTAAAACCAAAGTGGCGCCCCTGCATATAATACTTCATAACATCCTTTATAGTGCCTTATAATGCGCATAACATTTCATGTTATTTCCCTAACAACTGTTAGGAGTTTCACCTTTCTGCTTCCTAATAGATGAGGAAAGGAAAAGCAGATCCCAGGTCTGTGTATAGTGTGCTGGGTGGGATTGTAAAGAGCAGACACGACAGGGATTAGGCCTAAGAATTAGGGCTTGCCTGCCTGTGTACTGTATGCACACACCTTTCTGGATGTCATGTTGGAAGTACATGTCTTCCTGATATATCTTATCAATATAATTGTATATCATGAGAAGAGTGTGTCTGTGTGTGTGTGTATGCGACAAAGCGTCAGAGTGTGGTGGTGGTGGTGGGGGTGGGGGGTTCCTTCCTGTCTTTATTTTCTCTGGAATTCCTTTGTTTTTGGAAGTCCGGAACGGAACAGGAGAAA
Organism: Oncorhynchus kisutch; assembly: GCF_002021735.2. Classification (NCBI taxonomy): domain Eukaryota; kingdom Metazoa; phylum Chordata; class Actinopteri; order Salmoniformes; family Salmonidae; genus Oncorhynchus; species Oncorhynchus kisutch. The sequence continues at coordinate 27,738,895 of NC_034184.2, forward strand.
CTGAATCTGCGTGTTGCCTCGGGGCATGTTCTCCTTGAAAAGACACACACTGCCGCAAATAGGTTTGTGTGGCTGCTGTTTTCAAAGCCAGGAACAGCCAATGTGCTTTTCTCCTCTCAGCATATAACAGTTCAGCAGGCAACAAAACAGATACTGCTACTTCTGCAGAAATATTTTCAAAGGATCCTATTAGCACTAGCTATGCTGCCTTTAGGCCGCTAGTTTACTAAAGGTTTAACCCCCGCACACTCATGTTGAAGCTGTCCTCAATACCTCAAAGTTAGACTTTGTCAATTAAAAGGTTAACTCTCAACCCCAATTTCAACCTTTGCCCAAACCCTTCAAATAAAATAAAAAATGCATTCAGGTGAGAAGTTGTAGGTGGGGCATTTTCTCATAAATATTCATTTTGGGGGAGGGTAAGCATAGTTTTACCTGATCCCAACACTTTCTTACTAAAGCATACTTACCAGAAGTCTATGGAAGTCTACGAGTGATTTAATTAAATCTTAAATTGTAATGGGCAAAAGATAAATCAATATCATGTTTGCAATATCATGTTTCCCTTTCCTAAATGGGTATGCATTTTTTGTGACAAAATTCAAATACGAAGTAATATATTAAATTATAATGTTCATGAGGATGCATAATGCCTGCCAATTTGAAAAAAAAAACGAAAAACGGTGTTTAATATTTAATTTCCAGTAGTGCTGAGCGATTAACCGACATTTCGGTTATTTTTCATTTTTTAAACAACTAATTGACAGAGGTTGGTTCAATTATTTGAATTCCTTTTTGTTTGTTTTTATCTGTGAGCTCAATGTGCTGTTTCTGTAGAGATCAATCAGATCAAGTCTGAACTGTGCGATGTAGTAGGGAGTTGTAGTTTCCAACAGCCCAATATTCTACTTCGTTTATCTCAGAGAACATGTTAAGTTTTTACTACAATAACCATAATCCATTGCGTGCCTTCTTAAACTGGCCGTTGTGTGGCGAAAGACAGAAAGACTGAAAAAAGAGAGAATGTGCGATACAGAGAGATAGAAAGCAGTTGCTTTACGAGCCTGAAAATACATGATCTAAGTGACAGTTGGTATTTAGCAGTCAGAAAAGTTTGCCTTGTTTACTTTGAAGAACTACTAAAATAGTGATTTTTGTCAGACAGTACAGGCAGCAGCTCTATATGAGACGATGACTTGGGATGAAATAATAATGTCATCAAGAAAACAAATATTTTAGTAAAGTAAAGTAATAATAAATTATGGTTAATAAGTGATAAGCAGTACCAGCACTAATTTCCATGGTACTATCCAGTACAACACGGATTCGTAAAAACATGTACATGGTTAAATGAAAAATAATTTCTCATGTTTGCCATTTTCTTTCCTTGTTGTAACAGCATGAATTGTGACAAAAATAAAAAATATTTCTACTCTTCCATGTGGTTTAAGACAAAATTCAAATGATTAATCAAATTTGATAAATCAATCGCAATGCTTCATTTGGCTATATCGTTTCATGATTTCTCCTTTGTGTTTTCATTTTCGATGTGTGTTAGACCTATTAATCAAACACGGTGGGCGGGGTTTTGGTAACGTGAGGCGGAAGAGGTTGCCTTGATCAGAGAAGAAGAGGCAAAGATGTACTATACACTAGAGGTCGACCGATTATGATTTTTCAACGCCGATGCTGATACCGATTTATTTCGGGACCCAAAAAAGCCGTTACCGATTAATTGGCCGATTTTTATTTATTTTATTTTATTTGTAATAATGACAATTACAACAATACTGAATTAACACTTATTTTAACTTAATATAATACATCAATAAAATCAATTTAGCCTCAAATAAATAATGAAACTTGTTCAATTTGGTTTAAATAATGCAAAAACAAAGTGTTGGAGAAGAAAGTAAAAGTGCAATATGTGCCATGTAAGAAAGCTAACGTTTAAGTTCCTTGCTCAGAACATGAGAACATATGAAAGCTGGTGGTTCCTTTTAACATGTGTCTTCAATATTCCCAGGTAAGAAGTTTTAGGTTGTAGTTATTATAAGAATTATAGGACTATTTCTCTCTATTCGATTTGTATTTCATATACCTTTGACTATTGGATGTTCTTATAGGCACTTTAGTATTGCCTATATTGCCTCGCTCCTACCTGGGCTCGAACCAGGAACACATCGACAACAGCCACCCTCGAAGCAGCGTTACCCATGCAGAGCAAGGGGAACAACCACTCCAAGTCTCAGAGCGAGTGGTTTTAAACGCTATTAGCGCGCACCCTGCTAACTAGCTAGCCATTTCACATCGGTTACACTAGCCTAATCTCAGGAGTTGATAGGCTTGAAGTCATAAACAGCACAATGCGTCAAGCATTGCGAAGAGCTGCTAGCAAATGCACTAAAGTGCTGTTTGAATGAATGTTTACGAGCCTGCTGGTGCCTACCATCGCTCAGTCAGACTGCTCAAATCATAGACTTAATTATTACATAATAACACAGAGAAATACGAGCCTTTGGTCATTAAAATGGTCGAATCCGGAAACTATAATTTCAAAAAACAAAACGTTTACTCTTTCAGTGAAATACGGAACCGTTACGTATTTTTTCTAACGGATGGCATCCCTAAGTCTACATATTGCTGTTACATTGTACAACTTTCGATGTTATGACATAATTATGTACAATTCTGGCAAATTAATTACGGCCTTTGTTAGGAATAAATGGACTTAACACAGTTCGCAATGAGCCAGGTGGCCCAAACTGCTGCATATAACCTGACTGCTTGCACCGAACGCAGGAGAAGTGACAATTTCCCCAGTTATAAGAAATTCATGTTAGCAGGCAATATTAATAAAATATGTAGGTTTAAAAATATATACTTGTGTATTGATTGTAAAGAAAGGCGTTGATGTTTATGGTTAGGTACATTGGTGCAACAGCAGTGCTTTTTCGCAAATGTGCTTGTTAAATCATCACCCGTTTGTCGAAGTAGGCTTTGATTTAATGAGAAGATAACAGGCACCGCATCGATTATATGCAACGCAGGACACGCTAGATAAACTAGTAATATCATGTTTTGGCAGAGTTTACAGGTAACTTTTGAGATATTTTGTAGCGACGTTGCATAAGTTCGAAGCAGTGTTTTTCTGGATCAAATGCGCCAAATAAATTGACATTTTGGATATATATTGACGGAATTAATTGAACAAAAGGACCATTTGTGATGTTTATGGGACATATAGGAGTGCCAACAAAAGAAGCTCATCAAAGGCATGATTTATATTTTATTTCTGCATTTTGTGTTGCGCCTGCAGAGTTGAAATATGCTACTCTCATTGTTTACTGTTGTGCTATCATCAGATAATAGCATATTATGCTTTCGCCGAAAAGCCTTTTTGAAATCTGACATGTTGGCTGGATTCACAACGAGTGTATCTTTAATTTGCTATCTTGCATGTGTAATTTAATGAAAGTTTGATTTTTATAGAAATGTATTTGAATTTGGCGCTCTGCATTTTCCCTGGCTATTACCCCAGAGAGGTTAACCCACCGTTCCTAGGCCATCATTGAAAATAAGAATGTGTTCTTAAATGGAGCGACGGCAGGCTATGGAACAGAGAGCTTTCAGGAAAAACAGCACTTCCGGGTTGGATTTTCCTCGGGTTTTCTCGTGCAATATCAGTTCTGTTATACTCACAGACAATATTTTGACAGTTTTGGAAACTTTAGAGTGTGTTCTATCGTAATCTGACAATTATATGCATATTCTAGATTCTAGGCCTGAGAAATAAGCAGTTTCATTTGGGTACGTTTTTCATCCAAACATCAAAATACTGCCCCCTACACTCAACAGGTTAACTGACATGCCTAGTTAAATGAAGGTGTAAAAGGTGTCCCAAAAGATTACAGATTGTTATGAAAACTTGAAAACTTGAACTCTTTAATCGCCCATTCTGATTAATCGGTTGATCTCTACTATACACTGAATAACTCAGATAATATTTTCCATGCTTGCTAGGACAACCGGTGAGCAAGACGTTCGCGGAGGAGACACAGAGAGACAGGTCGGGCATGGTGCTTGCTACAAGCTACTAGCAATGATGGCTAGTATATGTAGCTAGCTAGGTTAAATACGTAAGCTAGCTAGCTAGCTGGCTATGGTGAGAGGCAAGCCAACACGTTTTAAGAGATGAGTAAATGGACATCTACTAAAATCATTCTGGTCTAACATAAAATAATATATGTATGTATATACTGTATATACACTACCGTTCAAAAGATCACTTGTTTTTGAAAGAAAATCTATTTTTTTTTTAAAAATAACATCAAATTGATCAGAAATACAGTGTAGATATTGTTAATGTTGTAAATTACTATTGTAGTTGGAAACTACAGATTTTTTTAATGGAATATCTACAAAGGCCTACAGATATGGAGGTCCTGGGCTGGCGTGGTTACACGTGGCCTGTATCTGTGAGGCCGGTTGGATGTAATGCCAAATTCTCTGAAGTGACGTTGGAGGCGGTTTATGGTAGAGAAATTAACATTTAATTATCTGGCAACAGCTTTGTTGGACATTGCTGCAGTCAGCATGCCAATTGCACACTCCCTCAACAATTGAGACATCTGGGGCATTGTGTTGTGTGACCAAATTTTAGAGTGGCCTTTTATTGTCCCCAGCACAATGTACACATGTGTAATGGTCACTCTGTTTAGTCAGCTTTTTGATATGCCACACCTGTCAGATGGATGGATTATTGTGTCAATAGAGAATTGCTCACTAATAGGGAGTTAAATACATTTGTGCACAAAATTTTAGAAAATACACTTTTTGTTGCGTTTATATTTTTGTTCAGTATATACAGTGCCTTCGGAAAGTATTCAGACGCCTTGACTTTTTGAAAAGATTGTTACGTTAAAGCCTATTCTAAAATGTATTAAATTGTTTTCCCCCCCTCATCAATTCACACACAATACCCCATAATGACAAGGCAAAAACAGGTTTTTAGAAATGTTTGCTAATTTATTAAACATAAAAAATCTGAAATATCACATTTACATAAGTATTCAGACCCTTTACTAAGTACTTTGTTGAAGCACCTTTGGCAGTGATTACAGCATCAACTCTTGGGTATGACGCTCAAAGCTTGGCACACCTGTATTTGGGGAGTTTCTCCCATTCTTCTCTGCATATCCTCTCAAGCTCTGTCAGATTGGATGGGGAGCATGGCTGCACAGCTATTTTCAGGTCTCTCCAGCGATGTTCGATCGGATTCAAGTCTGGGCTCTGGCTGAGCCACTCAAGGACATTCAGAGTCTTTTCCCGAAGCCACTCCTGTGTTGTCTTGGCTGTGTGCTTAGGGTTGATGTCCTGTTGGAAGGTGAACCTTTGCCCCAGTCTGAGATCCTGAGGGCTCTGGAGCAGGTTTTCATCAAGGATCTCTCTGTACTTTGCTCTGTTCATCTTTGCCTCCTGACTAGTTTCCCAGTCCCTGCCGCTGAAAAACATCCCCACAGCGTGATGCTGCCACCACTATGCTTCACCATAGGGATGGTGCCAGGTTTCCTCCAGACGTGACGCTTGGCATTCAGGCCAAAGAGTTCAATCTTGCGGGCTGTCATGTGCCTTTTACTGAGGAGGGGCTTCTGTCTGGCCACTCTACCATAAAGGCCTGATTGTTGGAGTGCTGCAGAGATGGTTGTCCTTCTGAAAGATTCTCCCGTCTCCACAGAGGAACTTCAGACCTCTATCAGACTGACCGTCAGGTTCTTGTTCACCTCCCTGACCAAGGCCCTTCTCCCCCGATTGCTCAGTTTGGCTGGGCGGCTAGCTCTAGGTTGAGTCCTGGCGGTTCCAAACTTCTTCAATTTAAGAGGGATGGAGGCCACTGTGTTCTTGGGGACCTTCAATGCTGCAGACATTTTTAGTACCCTTCCCCAGATCGACATAATCCTGTCTCATTCACAAATGAATGCAACTGTTTTTAGTCTTTGCTGTAATAAAGGCTTTACAAAATAACCCGTTACAACAGACTCTCTGGTAAGTTTATAATGTATTTAGTGTTGTTTACGTTGTTCCAAACAGCCAATCAATTGGCCGAAAGAGCATACCACTCTCGGTCGACCAAGATTTTTTTGTCGGGGATAGCCCTGTTGAATATTAAGTTGTTTCATATCGACAACAAACATTTGAGTAATGCACAATTTAACATCACAAATAATTTTATTAAGGATTGTGCCTTCTGAAAGTATTCATACCCCTTGACATATTCCACATTTTGTTGTTGTGTTATTGGCTTACACACAATACCCCATAATGTCAATGTGTAATTATGTTTTGGGAATTTATACAAATTAATAAAAAATTAAAAGCTGAAATGTCTTGAGTTAATAAGGAAGAGGATTGGTACCTGTCTGATCGTAGACAGCTTGGTCAGCAGTATGCTTGGGCAGTATACCGTATCTACTTTTTATTTGACTATATTTGTAGCTACTCTTTAAGTGAATACCTGCATTTAACTTGTGCAATACTTTAGGAGATAAAGCAGATTGTGTTCTTCATTTCACCTGTCACATTATTTGACATTATGATGAAGTTTATCGTAGTTCGCCAGAACAGTTGAGCCAGTCATGTGCTTGTTTGTAAACAGCACAACGGGAGAAAGCAGGAGCTGGTGAGACCATAGCATTCTATATCTATCGGTGAGTCTCGGTGTGCCAACTTTAATTCATTTGTAAAAATTCCCCCAAAATAATTCCACACTGACATTATGGGGTATTGTGTGTAAGCCAGTAACTCAACAACAAAATGTGGAGTAAGTCATGGGGTATAAATACTTTCTGGATGATGAAGTTACACGTAATTCACCACTAAATGTTTGCCATCAGATATCTTATAAAAAGCTCTGGATGAGTTATATGTACAGTTGCCATTTTTTCCCTGTGCTTCCTACTAGTGTTTTTTTCCTCTATCACTACCATGGTGCTATCCTCAGATATTAGCATTGTTTGCTTTCATCGAAAAGCCTTTTTGAAATCTGACATGTTGGCTGTATTCACAACAAGTGTAGCTTTAATTTGCTATCTTGCATGTGTGATTTAATGAAAGTTAGATTTTTATAGTAATTTATTTGAATTTGTATCTCTGCATTTTCACTGGCTTTGACCAGGTGGGACACTACCATCCCACATATCCCAGAGAGGTTAACTAGCTTGTCCTGCGTTGCATATAATCAATGCGGTGCCTGTTAATTTATCATCGAATCACAGTCTACTTCAACTTCGCCAAACAGGTGATGATTTAACAAAAGCGCATTTGTGAAAAAAGCACAATCTTTGCACAAATGTACCTAACCATAAACAACAATACCTTTCTTAAAATCAATGCACAGAAGTATATATTTTTAAACCTGCATATTTAGTTAAAAGAAATTCATGTTAGCAGACAATATTAACTAGGGCAATTGTGTCACTTCTCTTGCGTTCAGTGCAAGCAGAGTCAGGGTATATGCAGCAGTTTGGGCCACCTGGCTCGTTGCGAACTGTGTGAGGACCATTTCTTCCTAACATAGACCGTAAATCATTTGCCAGAATTTTACATAATTATGACATAACATTGAAGGTTGTGCAATGTAACAGCAATATTTAGACTTAGGGTTACCACCCATTCGATTAAATACGGAACGGTTCCGTAGTTCACTGAAAAAATAAATGTTTTGTTTTTCAAAATGATAGTTTCTGGATTTGACCATATTAATGACCAAAGGCTTGTATTTCTGTGTGTTTATTATATTACAATTAAGTCTATGATTCCATATTTGATAGGGCAGTTTGACTGAGCGGTGGTAGGCACCAGCAGGCTTGTAAGTATTCATTCAAACAGCACTTTCCTGCGTTTGCCAGCAGCTCTTCGCAATGCTTGAAGCACAGCGCTGTTTATGACTTCAAGCCTATCAACTCCTGAGATTAGGCTGGCAATACTAAAGTGCCTATAAGAACACCCAATAGTCAAAGTATGTGAAATATTAATGGTATAGAGAGAAATAGTCGACGCGTCATCATTCCTATAATAACTACAGCCTAAAACTTCTTAACTGGGAATTTTGAAGACTCATGTTAAAAGGAACCACCAGCTTTCATATGTTCTCATGTTCTGAGCAAGAAACTGAAACGTTAGCTTTCTTACATGGCACATATTGCACTTTTACTTTCTTCTCCAACACTTTGTTTTTGCATTATTTAAACCAAATATAACATGTTTCATTATTTATTTGAGACTAAATAGATTTTTATTTATGTATTATATTAAGTTAAAATAAAAGTGTTCATTGTTCATTCAGTATTGTTGTAATTGTCATTATTACAAATATATATATAAAAATTGTCCGATTAATCGGTATCGGCTTTTTTTGGTCCTCCAATAATCGGTATCGGTATTGGCATTGAAAAATCATAATCTGTCGACCTCTACTTGAATTTGACTCATTTTACTTGGGAAGGTCAATAAAGTACATATTTGTGTTTTTACCAAGAGCAAACTCTGCATTTGAACACTGAATCCTAAATAATTACTCCACATTCTTGTCTTGACATACGTCACTGTTTTGAGCCGACTTTGCCGTGGACTTTGAACGGGGCACCCGGCTCATGCCCGGGAGGCCGCCCGGTTTTCAATCTCCGCCCACCCAGGCCAGCTTAATCGGATCCCCTCATTGTAATATCGCTTTAACTCTCAGCTACAGGAATAGTTGGTTAAGAGAGCACACAAGGCCTACATCCCAAATCTCCACCCTTCTCTTATGCTTTGTACTTTCAAACTCCTCATCGTGGAAGTATGCAAGTTCACACTTCGGGATAAGGGACGAGAATCGGGACAGAAATCAGCAACATGACAGTAACTTTGTAACATGTCCAGCTAATTTGAGTACTGCCTATGAGGAGAAAGGGTGCTCCACACACAGTCTGTTCAGTGTGTGACACAATGTGTCTTTGAGTTGCACAATCACTGTCAAGTAATGACTTGTCATGACTTGCAAACATTCAGTACTCAGTAGTTACCTCTATGCTTCCAATCTCTGCCTCGTATCTATCCAGGTAGTAGAACTTAATAAGGGATACTTATTTGTCAATGTTCTACATGAGTTTATCGCTAAGTTTAGATGCCCTCCAGTGTTGTCCGCCACTACTCTCCCACAGCCACATCTGGAACTCCTAAACAAACAGACAAACAGACACACAGACATGCTGACACAGAGAGACAGACAGAAAGAGAGACACACAGAAAGAGAGACACACAGTGTGAGAGTTGTGCCCCAAAAATAATGAAAAGCGAAACAAAATGTTCTGTTGTACATGTGATGTTACACTATATAGTATGATCGTAGGCTTGGGAGGTATACAGATTGTCATACCTTCATACCGACATTGTGCCATACTGGGATATTTGGTAATACCGGCACTGAACACAAGGGTCGCTGTTTTCAAACCCCACTGATACTCTGTAATTCGAAGAGTACGAACAAGTACATTTCAAATCCCATAGAGAATGCTAAATAAATGTTAATGAACGCATTGCAAACATTTTATACAGTGTCCGACCTAAACTATACAAGTAAGTAACTCAAAAATGCTACTCACAGTTCTCTGCACACACAAAAGACAGCAAGGCTCATGATCCAGGAGGGGATTCTCTGCTGTTACCAATCGAATCCTTGATTTTGGAATACGTTAACCACTTAACTAGATAGCTAACTAGCTACTAAATTAGCAAACCAAAAGCACAACTTCAGAGCATTTAGCACACTTTAGACAGTTAACTTAATAAGTTATAAGACACCTAGCTGGCAAACATTTAGTTGAATTCCATACTGTAATTCGATTTGATTTGATTTGATCACATGGGGCATGCTGCCCAACAAGGCTCCGGTCTCTCTCATTGTGTGCTTGTAAACAAACACCATGTGACTGGGGACTATCGGTAAGCTTCATAATGAAAAATTATGTGACAGGTGAAATGAATAACGCAATCTTCTTTATTTTCTAACGTATTAAGACAAGCTGACTGCAGGTATTTACTTAAAGTAGCTACAAATAATAAAATGTCAAAAACAAATTCTATGAAATAGTTTCAACGGTATTGACGGTATTGAAAAAACATCCCGTGTCTTTTTCCAAATACCTCAGTATACGGTATATTCCCTTGTTTTTGAACAGCGAAATACTGTTAGTGATCCCCTCTAGAGTAACATTAGTGCATCATAGCTTGCTAGCTGACTGTGGTAGAAAATAAATAACCATGCTAGTTAAACAGCTAATTGTTTCAATAAACCTTCAAAATACCTTAAGCAAGCTAGCCAGGGCCAGTGGGCTAGCTAGCTAACGTTACCCAGTAACGTTAGCCAGTAGTGCCTCTTCATAGCCAGCTAACTACTAGCTATCTAACCTACCTACCGGTAGCTCATTTAATAGCCAATTAGCCATATTAGCTACTAGTAGCTCCCCGTGCTCCCTCCACTGAGCTTTATAGTCCCCTCCCACAAACTCCTCGCACACACTGGCTGTTCTTCTTCTTCTGTGGGGTTTCACAGTGGCTGTTGTTGCTGGGACCGCCTAAAAACACACCACATCAATACAGCTACAACTGAAAGTGACTGTTGCCAGAAGGCACAGGCAACCTCTTCCACCTCACGTTACCGAAACATTGCCCACATTGTTGGACTGACAATCAACAGAAGTCTAAAACGATAACGCAAATAAACTAAATAACAAAATTAAGCGAAATTTCTAGACATCTTTGAAAAGCGAGTCAGGTAAATAGCTTTTTTTTGTCTCAAAGGGGCAGTGTTGTTTTTTGAGACAGGCTTGAATAAGCTAAGTAGCCAATAGGCAGAGGGCACATTTGTCTGATTCTCTGTAATAATGGTATGGGAACAATAATGCATTTTATTTTGTAAAGTGGTTTCTTGCATCAAACAACACAACAACATTTTAAGTCATCTCTTTGTCATAAGGACAAGTGAAGAAACAGCTTAATGCTAACCCCGCATGTTTAAAAAAAAATCTAATGGAATGTAGGCCTACATTGAACACCACACATTGGCTGCTACTGTAGGCTGAATGATAGAACAGTTATTTCCATGGTAAAATGTTATGGAATACATTTTCTCCATTGTTTTTGATGGAAGGCCAATCTGGTAGGCCTACATTATGATCAAATAGCCACAGTAGCCTACTTGACCACTATCTGAAACTGTAACTTCAAGCGAGTACAGCCTTAGTGTTCACAGTAAACGCTGGAAGTTGCACAGAATTTACACAACGTTCAAGTTTGCGCTCAGCAGAGATTAAATTTGCTCAGTGCCCAAAAATATTTGAGGGAACATTGCTCACAGTTACACTTCTCAGAATTAGAAGTGTGTGTGCAGGGTATGAATATTGTAAGGAAAGGATTTTAGAGATAACACATCTGCTCCATGTGGGATTAGACCTCACAACCTTTGAACTATGAGCCAATTGTTTTAACAGACTGTGCCACCAACCAATTGTAGCAGATAAGAAAAAAGACATCCAATTGACATGAACACCATTGTCATCTATTTCTTGTTATGATGGATGTAGCTAAGAATATAAACATATAATCCTCATAGCCTATGGTTTTCTTCTTCTTTGTAAAAGCACACATTTGTATGATACGGTAAGCAAGAACATTGAATTTGGTCATATGTGGAAATGTGCCTTACTGCCTTTTGAATTTTGTAGTGTAGTCAAGGAAGCATCATTCAAAATATATTGTCAGTGACACACTCCACTTACCAAGACCAATACCAAATAAGGCACACCGACACCTGCTTTTATAGTAAGCCTTGAAGTGGCACATCTAGAATGGAGTGTATTTCATACTGAACCCCTCCCCTGAGATGGCGTAGAGGCACCTCTACATCACGATTTCAATGGTGAACACTCTTATATGATATGGAAAATGCAATATAATGTATGACATAGGCACTAATAACTGCCCATAAGTCATACACACACCTTCCATCTGATAAACTAAAAAGAAAACCATTAAAATGCCAACACGGTTTAATCTTTTTTTTTTTTTTTAACTCTCCATGTGACTGACCACTGCTGTTCCGACACTGGGTTTCTGTGACAAGTTTCTTATCAGGGGTAAACTATCTATCTCGTTTCCCTCGTTTGAAGGCATGTTGTGTTGAGAGAGAGGGAATTGAATAGCCGTGTTGCCAGTCTGCTTCTATAGAGCCAGGCCCATTCTTCAGCCAGCTTTTGAAGGCGGGAGGAGAGGGAAGAACATGAGGAAAGGAGGAGGGGAGCCAAGGTATTTCCCTTTGCTGAGGAGGAGCAATAGACAGAAGAGAAGTTGGAGGAGACGAGGGAGAGACAAAGGGAGGGGAAAGATAGAGAATAAGTGGTAGGGCGATGAAGGAATGGGTTAGAGAGGGAGGAACTGGAGGTGGAGGAAGAGGAGGAGCAGGAGGAGAGAGAAAGACAGGGAGGAGGGGTAGAAGAGGGAGGTAAAAATGGTGGTTGTACCACGTGGATGCTAATTGTATTGGTGTTGTGCTCCTGTCAGACTGTCAGTGTAAATCTGTTTGACGGGTCACTTTGTAAATCATTATGAAGCCTAAAAGCCTTTCTATCAGATTCCAGAGGAAAAAGCTGCTGTATGTTTCCTTTGTACCATGATGATGGAAATGGTCATGTTGTTTGATTCTGCCCATATGGCTGCAAGGTTATTATTAGCTATAGCTTTTCTTTTTCTTTACTCTTCTCTTCTCTCCTGCTTTCTTCACAAAAGAGGGAGTAGAGTAATTCAGTCAATGTTTGGACATGTGCACTACAGTTTATGAAGCTTTTGTTTTTGTGATTTTATCTTGCTTGTGTTGCTATGCTCAATTGAGGCGTTTTCACCCGGACTATGTACAAAATAAGGTTGTCTGAAATGGCACCCTGTTCCCTTTATAGTGCACTATTCTTTTACCAGGACCCTTGCTCTTCCCTCTGTGTCGGTGGGTCAGCTGAGGTGAAAACCAGCAGTCAGTGCTTGAGGATTATCTAAACTCTGTTTCACTTTCTGGCCAAACAGGCTTCAACCGGACGGGATCATGACAGAGAACATTACGTCCTACACAATAATGAAGCTTGCATGGCATAGTATGCTGTTTGATCAACATCATCCTCTCTATCTCTCTCTCTCACTCTCTCTCTCTCTCTCTCTCTCTCTCTCTCTCTCTGTTCTCCCTCTCCCTTTTGCATGCCCACTTCCTAGCACTATCCTTTCTCCCCTCTTGTCTCTATCTTCCTACTGTCTTCTCTGCCATTCCCCCCTCTCTCTCTTTCTCTCTCTCTCACCCCGCTGCGACCTCTCCTCTGGTGCCAACAGCATTGTTTGTGGACGGCAGACATCAGTAATACACTGTCCTTGCTCTGATCTGAGGCTCTGAAGCTGGAAGCACTGCGGTCAAGCAGAGTAGCATCAGATAGTTCAGACACACAGCAGAGCGATGCAGTGGTGCCTGAAATGATTGCCACCCTTGATAAAGATTAGCAAAAAGTACTGTATACTCAGGAAAAACGGGAAATTGCTCAGAGAAAGACATTTTGTTTAACAAGTAATACTTTTTTCTCTCAAAAAGGTTTGGGTCAAAATTATTGACACCCCTGTTTTCAATACCTTTCAGTCCATCACCCTGTGAGGATAACAGCACTGAGCCTTAAAAATATATATTTGTATTTGTTGGAGAACACATTGTGGAGGGATCTTAGACCATTCTTCCATACAGAATCCTTCCAGATGCTTGGTATCCTTATGGACTGCCCTCTTCAATTAAAACTGCAGGGTTTCATGTCTGGAGACTGAGATGGTCATTGCAAAATGTATATTTTTTTGTGCCAATTAACCATTTCTTTGTGGATAATTTTTTTGTAATAGTTTTTTTCAGTAATAATAAAACAGTGACAGCGTACATACAGACATACCAAGCCACACACAGGACAATAACAAAAAACAACAACAACAAAAAAACACTACAAATACTACAGCCAGAATTATGGGTTTATATTGTGGCTAATCAAAATCATATCTCAAACTTGGGATTAGATGGAGAAAATTCAGCATATAATATGGTCAAACGCTGAATACTCTCCTTATTTTGGATTTTATGAAGGAGATTGCTGAGGACCAGGTGGATATTTTAGTGGCTTTAGCTCTGTGGATTATTGCAGTGAACCTCTCAAGGGTTAAGATGTCCATATAGTAGTAGATCCACAGAGTGTTCAAGGGAGACTCCTGATCAAATCATGCTTTCAAAATGGGCTTATTTGCTGAAGTAAGCGCAGCCATTATTAGATATAACTTTTTGGAGCTTAGACAGATATCTGAAGTATCTCCAAATAGGAGTAGGCCAGGACATTTGGGGAGCCTTACAGGCTGACTACACTGCTCGCGTCGCATCGTGTATCCCAGGACAAATTAGCTAGCAACAGCAAGCTAGCTAAATAGGACAAATTATCTAGCAAGTGCAAGCTAGCTAGCTAAATTGCCATAAATGTTTCATGCTTTTCGACCTGTCCCCAAAGTAATATAATTGGTTCAGAGTTTGTTTTGATAGTTGAAGCTGCGTGCTGTGATCGCGTTCGATGTAGGGGGACAAAATATAGTTAAGCATGATGGCGCACGCACGCAGATGGTTTGTTAGAAGGTGGGGTAGGGGGGGGGTAGGAAAATGTTCCATACATCTGACACAGTAGAGCGATAGGCAAATTTCCAATAGCATTCAAATAACACCTCTTGCAAGATTTGTCTTCTGAGAGTTTTATTTGGAAAAGTCTATAAGGGGTGCAGAATTATTAATTCATTAATTATTATTATTATTTGATGCGTGCTTGGAGTTATTGTCTTGCTGGAAGATCCACTTGCCGCCAAGTTTCAGCCACCTGGCAGGGCAACCGTGTTTTTGGATAAAATGTACTGGTGCTGTGTGAAGTTAATGATGCTGTTGACCATAACAAGGGCCCCAGGACCAGTGGAAGCAAAATAGCCCCATAACATCAAAAATCTAGCTGTTGTTTTGTACCCATGGCCTGATTTATGAAGTTCAACAACCATTTGTCTCTTTTCATTGTACGATCTTTGCCTTTTGATGGATGAAAAATGGATTTTGCATGCCTGCTTCCTCATTTTTATACCCCAGTGCAACAGAAAGCCATGAAAGGCCACAATACAGTTCCTTAAACTGAGATTAAATTAAAAAATGTAGAATGTTAATTTCATTTTGGTCAATTGAAAAAAAGTAAGAATCTTTAGGGGTGCCAATAATTTTGACAGCCATTTTTTTGAGAAAAATAAGTATGACATGCTGCGACTGATTTGACTACGAAAAGTTATATTTCTAAAACGAGCAGCACGCAGCCAGTTTAAGAGGGCATCAGTGACACAAGCACAGGGAAAACGCGACAAGCTCACATTTGAAAACAAATGATTGAACTTGGGATAGCTAGCTAGCAAAATGGCACAAGCATGATGAGCTTGTCAGGAACTTTAGTTAGACTTGATTGGCATGCAAGCTAGCTACCGCAGGAGAAACAAAAAACTGTGTTGCGAAATGGGTACAGAGACATGGTTATTGGTCCTACCAGATCCACGAGAAGGTTCTAGATAGTGTATGCCTCTGTCCATCGACTGTTGATGGATGTGGATATCCGGGTTCAGGTCTCAGGGTCCCAATGACTTTGCAATTAGCTCTTTAACTCCGTCTGTACAGTACCTGATAGAGCAGACCCGGAAGGCCTGGACGTTCATTTGAACTAGAGGTCGACCGAATATGATTTTTCAATGCCGATACCGATTATTGGAGGACCAAAAAAAGCCGATACCGATTAATCGGCCATTCTCTAAATATTTTTTTTAACATTTATTTGTAATAATGACAATTACAACAATACTGAATGAACACTTATTTTAACTTAATAACTCAAGTTAATACATCAATAAAATCAATTTAGCCTCAAATAAATAATGAAACATGTTCAATTTGGTTTAAATAATGCAAAAACAAAGTGTTGGAGAAGAAAGTAAAAGTGCAATATGTACCATGTAAGAAAGCTAACGTTTAGGTTCCTTGCTCAGAACATATGAAAGCTGGTGGTTCCTTTTAACATGAGTCTTCAATATTCCCAGGTAAGAAGTTTTAGGTTGTAGTTATTATAGGAATTATAGGACTATTTATCTCTATACCATTTGTATTTCATTAACCTTTGACTATTGGATTTTTTTATAGGCACTTTAGTATTGCCAGTGTAACAGTATAGCTTCCGTCCCTCTCCTCGCTCCTACCTGGGCTCGAACCAGGAACACAACGACAACAGCCACCCTCGAAGCAGCGTTACCCATGCAGAGCAAGGGGGACAACCACTCCTATTCTCAGAGCAAGTGACATTTGAAACGCTATTAGCGTGCACTAGCTAGCCATTTCACATTGGTTACACCAGCCCAATCTCGGGAGTTGATAGGCTTGAACGGCTGCTGGCAAACGCACGACTGTGCTGTTTGAATGAATGCTTACGAGCCTGCTGGTGCCTACCATCGCTCAGTCAGACTGCTCTATCAAATCATAGACTTAGTTATAACATGATAACACACAGAAATACGAGCCTTAGGTCATTAATATGGCCGAACCCGGAAATTATCATCTTGGAAACAAGACGTTTATTCTTTCTTTCTTTGAAATACGGAACTGTTACGTATTTTATCTAACGGGTGGCATCCATAAGTCTAAATATTCCTGTTACATTGCATAACCTTCAATGTTATGTCAGAATTACGTAAAATTCTGGCAAATTAGGCGGCCCAAACTGTTGCATATACACTGACTCTGCGTGCAATGAACGCAAGAGAAGTGACATAATTTCACCTGGTTAATATTGCCTGCTAACCTGAATTTCTTTTAGCTAAATATGCAGGTTTAAAAATATATACTTCTGTGTATTGATTTTAAGAAAGGCATTGATGTTTATGGTTAGGTACACATTGGAGCAACGATACGCAACACAATGATTATATGCAACGCAGGACACGCTAGATAAACTAGTAATATCATCAACCATGTGTAGTTAACTAGTGATTATGATTGATTGATTTGTTTTTTATAAGATAAGTTTAATGCTAGCTAGCAACTGGCTTACTGCATTCGCGTAACAGGCAGTCTTCTCGTGGAGTGCAATGTAATCAGGTGGTTAGAGCATTGGACTAGTTAACTGTAAGGTTGCAAGATTGAATCCCCCGAGCTGACAAGGTAAAAATCTGTCGTTCTGCCCCTGAATGAGGCAGTTAACCCACCGTTCCTAGACCGTCATTGAAAATAAGAATTGGTTCTTAACTGACTTGCCTAGTTAAATAAAGATTTAAAAAGGTTGTAAAAAAATAAAAAATAAAAAATTGGCCAAATCGGTGTCCAAAAATACCGATTTCCGACTGTTATGAAA
The DNA here is from genome assembly GCF_002021735.2 of Oncorhynchus kisutch. Taxonomy (NCBI): domain Eukaryota; kingdom Metazoa; phylum Chordata; class Actinopteri; order Salmoniformes; family Salmonidae; genus Oncorhynchus; species Oncorhynchus kisutch. The sequence continues at coordinate 27,756,402 of NC_034184.2, forward strand.
ACTTGAAATCGGCCCTAATCAACCGGCCATTCCGATTAATCGGTCGACCTCTAATTTGAACTGCCCAGGATGGTCCACCCCCCCCCCCCCCCCTCTCCCAATAGCAAGCAATCTAATAGCTGGCAATGCAATCCAAGCCCTGGGCGGCATGCCAAATACCCGAAGCTGCTGATGGCAGAGCAGTACCAGATATCCGTTTCAATTCAATTCATTTCAAAGGGCTCTATTGGCATGAGGAACATATGTTTACATTGCCAAAGCAAATGGAATAGACAATAGACAAAAGGGCAATAGTCTGTAAACATTACACTCAAATTAGAAAAGTTTAAAAAGAATATAGACATTTCAAATGTAACATTTTTGTCTGTGGAGTGATATCTCTCTCTTTCTTTCTCTTTCTCTCTCTCTCTCTCTCTCTGAGTAGCATCAGCTAGTTCAGACACAGTAGAGACCTGTCAGTACAAGAAAATATTGGTAGCAACCCATTACCTCGTACTGGAACAAGCAGAATGTACAGTATGAACCATTCTTCCCTGAGTATTTGCATTGTACCTTCATTCAAATGTGCAATAGTCACAGCACAAACCAACTTTAGTTGCTTGTTGTCTGTAGGCAGGAGTGTGTGTTATGTGTAGGAAGTCACTGTCACGCCCTGGCCATAGAGGCTTTTATTCTCCATTTTGGTTAGGCCAGGGTGTGACTAGGGTGGGCATTCTAGTTTCTTTAATTCTATGTTTTCTGTTTCTATGTCTATAGAAATTCGATGTTTTCTGTCTATTGTTGTCTCTGATTGGGAATCATACTTAGGCAGCCTGTTTTGCCACGTCAGTTGTGGGTAGTTGTCTTTGCTAGTGGCCTGTATAGCCGAAGTAAGCTTCACGTTCGCTTTTGTTGTTTCTTGTTTGTTGGCGACATTCTTAATAAAGGAATATGTACTCTAACCACGCTGCACCTTGGTCCATTCCATACGATGATCGTGACAGTCACACTATCTGTTAGTCAGTCTGTCTGAGTGACTGCCTGCTGTGTGACTGACGACTGATTGTGGCCCATCTTTGATAACTCCCGAAGGGTCTCTTTTTTTAGATTCACCCGTATATATTAAACAAATTGAACTGACAGTTTTACACCATTTCATAACATTTATCACAAAAAATATCTGCATTAGATACAGGAAAAGGAGAAAAGCCTTTGATTTGACAGTTACTTTATAGTAAGCCAGAGGCCATACCAGTGTTGTTACAAAGTGAAACATTGAATAAAATAGGAAGAGTATTTAATGACTGTTGGCAGATTGTGGTAGGAAGAGGTGGGTGTAAGTTAGAATGCAGACAGCACCCCTCTGCCAATTCTGACACCTCACATAACCTCACATAATGTGAAAGAGAACTGCTTCACCAAATTCCCTTTTTGTCAAAGCATTATGAAACTATAGGCCAATGCATTGTATTATATATATATATATATATATATATATATATATATATATATATATATATATATATATATATATATATATATATATAGGGATGGGTATCGTTAAGATTTTAACAGTATTACTACTCTTATCGATACTGCTTATCGATCCGGTACTTTAATGGTATTCTTATCGTTTTTAAAAATTATTTTTTGACAGAAAAAACAGAATTAACATTGCTTTATTTTCTGAAATGTAAAACAAATGAAATAAACAATATTTTCCTGCAAAATAAAATACAGTGGTATAGAGCAACATGGGTGGGGCATGCAGGTAGGCTGCAGAAGACAATACAGTGGTATAGAGCAACAAGGGTGGGGCATGCAGGTAGGCTGCAGAAGACAATACAGTGGTATAGAGCAACACGGGTGGGGCATGCAGGTGGGCTGCAGAAGACAATACAGTGGTATAGAGCAACACAGGTGGGGCATGCAGGTAGGCTGCAGAAGACAATACAGTGGTATAGAGCAACACGGGTGGGGCATGCAGGTAGGCTGCAGAAGACAATACAGTGGTATAGAGCAACACGGGTGGGGCATGCAGGTAGGCTGCAGAAGACAATACAGTGGTATAGAACAACACGGGTGGGGCATGCAGGTAGGCTGCAAAATGACTAACAGTTCTTATAAGTTCTTCTGGAGAAAGATCAACATATTTGACTTCTCTGGCAGAAGTCTGGACCTCTCCTGGCTCATTGTGTTCCCTGCAGTTGAAAATACCATCTCGCTAGGGGTGGAGGAGGCTTGAGCACAGAGGTAGCTTGTTGCAATGTTTGTGAGGAGGGGCAGAGAAGCTCTCTTCTCCCACATCACAGGATCTTCAGCCATGTGGATGGGAGGCAGGCCTTTGTAGAGCTCCACCTCTAGGTCAACACGCTCGCTGAGGGTGAGGGACGAGGTGTCCTGTTGGATCGTCAACCTCAACTCCCTGTCCTCCTCTGAGAACCGCTCCTCCAAGGCACACTTTGTTTTGTTCAATGGAGGGACTGTCTCCTCCATTTTGTCTCCTTCTCCTTCAGACTCCTTCTCAGCCTTATGGAAGTCTTCATCCTTCAGACGGTCCAGGTTGTCCTTGGTCATTGCTTTTCACAGTCGTGGGTCCAAGGCTGCTGCTTAGATTGCTGGATACTGCTCCATCAATCTCTCTATCATTAGATAGAGTTCCATCTGGTCTTGACATCAAGGATGAGTGAGTGTTGCGGAAGGCCTGAAACAACAACAAAAACAACATACACTTGAATATTGAATTAAATTGTTAAATGTGGGAATTTCAAAATAATAGTTTAATAGATTGAACTGGCTTTCTTACCAAGGAGCTGCTGCTTTTCCTTCAAGACTGTTTTGGACATCGAGGATCTCTTGAAACACACGACCACTGCTCTGATTCAGGCTGTCCATTTATCAGTGGAAGTCATTTTGTAGATTTTCTGCGCTGCCAAATTCAATGTGTGTGCAAAGCATCCTATTTTTAGGATGTGTAGCCTCTTGATGGCAAGATCCATATTGACAGCATTATCAACAATAACAGCTACAATCTTGCTCGGCTCTCTCAAACTCTTCCAGAATGTCTGAGATCTCCTCTGCCACTACTTCACCAGTTTGCCATTTGTACACTGCCCTGGTGTGGAGGCCCTTCTGTTTTACACTGCCCTGGTGTGGAGGACCTTCTGTTTTACACTGCCCTGGTGTGGAGGCCCTTCTGTTTTACACTGCCCAGGTGTGGATGACCTTCTGTTTTACACTGCCCTGGTGTGGAGGACCTTCTGTTTTACACTGCCCTGGTGTGGATGACCTTCTGTTTTACACTGCCCTGGTGTGGATGACCTTCTGTTTTACACTGCCCTGGTGTGGATGACCTTCTGTTTTACACTGCCCTGGTGTGGAGGACCTTCTGTTTTACACTGCCCTGGTGTGGAGGCCCTTCTGTTTTACACTGCCCTGGTGTGGAGGACCATCTGTTTTACACTGCCCTGTTGTGGAGGCCCTTCTGTTTTACACTGCCCTGGTGTGAAGGCCCTTCTGTTTTACACTGCCCTGGTGTGGAGGCCCTTCTGTTTTACACTGCCCTGGTGTGGATGACCTTCTGTTTTACACTGCCCTGGTGTGGAGGCCCTTCTGTTTTACACTGCCCTGGTGTGGATGACCTTCTGTTTTACACTGCCCTGGTGTGGAGGCCCTTCAGTTTTACACTGCCCTGGTGTGGATGACCATCTGTTTTACACTGTCCTGGTGTGGATGACCTTCTGTTTTACGCTGCCCTGGTGTGGATGACCTTCTATTTTACACTGCCCTGGTGTGGATGACCTTCTGTTTTACGCTGCCCTGGTGTGGATGACCTTCTATTTTACACTGCCCTGGTGTGGATGACCTTCTATTTTACACTGTCCTGGTGTGGATGCCCATCTGTTTTACACTGCCCTGGTGTGGATGACCTTCTGTTTTACGCTACCCTGGTGTGGATGACCTTCTGTTTTACACTGTCCTGGTGTGGATGACCTTCTGTTTTACGCTGCCCTGGTGTGGATGACCATCTGTTTTACACTGTCCTGGTGTGGATGACCTTCTGTTTTACGCTGCCCTGGTGTGGATGACCTTCTATTTTACACTGCCCTGGTGTGGATGACCTTCTGTTTTACGCTGCCCTGGTGTGGGTGACCTTCTATTTTACACTGTCCTGGTGTGGATGACCATCTGTTTTACACTGCCCTGGTGTGGAGGACCTTCTGTTTTACACTGCCCTGGTGTGGATGACCTTCTGTTTTACACTGCCCTGGTGTGGAGGCCCTTCTGTTTTACACTGCCCTGGTGTGGAGGCCCTTCTGTTTTACCCTTCCCTGGTGTTGGAGGCCCTTCTGTTTTACTCTGCCCTGGTGTTGGAGGCCCTTCTGTTTTACACTGCCCTGGTGTGGAGGCTCTTCTGTTTTACACTGCCCTGGTGTGGATGACCTTCTGTTTTACACTGCCCTGGTGTGGATGACCTTCTGTTTTACACTACCCTGGTGTGGACGACCTTCAGTTTTACACTGCCCTGGTGTGGAGGACCATCTCTTTTACACTGTCCTGGTGTGGATGACCTTCTGTTTTACACTGCCCTGGTGTGGATGACCTTCTGTTTTACACTGCCCTTGTGTGGAGGACCTTCAGTTTTACACTGCCCTGGTGTGGAGGACCTTCTGTTTTACACTGCCCTGGTGTGGAGGACCTTCTGTTTTACACTGCCCTGGTGTGGAGGATTTTCTGTTTTACACTGCCCTGGTGTGGATGACCTTCAGTTTTACACTGCCCTGGTGTGGATGACCTTCTGTTTTACACTGCCCTGGTGTGGAGGATCTTCTGTTTTACACTGCCCTGGTGTGGAGGCCCTTCAGTTTTACACTGCCCTGGCTTGTGTAGTGCACTGTAACGGTGAGATAGTGGTCCTGACAGAGGCTGGTCCACCACCTGATGTGATGGCCAGTTTTGGCACGTCCTTCTGCGCAGCGATTACATTGTCCTTTTCTACACCATACCAGGTAGGAATTAATATGTCACTGAGGTAACTCCTGGAGGGAGGTGTATATTTGGGTTTGAGTGCCTTGTTCATCTTCCTATGGTAAAAAAATATAGTTTTCATGTGATGAATTATCCTTATTGAATTATTGTGTTGTTGTGTATTGTATTGTGGAGTGATGGGACTAACATACAACCCTTTTATACTACTATATCCTAAACATGAATACAACTCAATATATACTGACAGACTGTTACCTAAAGCCCTTTGACTCCACTGTTTTAAAAGGATGTAGGCCTTTCACTATGAACTTGGTCACGGCTAGGTGGCACTCATTCATCCTCTCCTCAGTCATCCTCCCACTAGCTGCCAGCGTGAAGGGGCTTTGGGCTTGTCTTTGGCTTGGACCAGCGGTATTAGAGGGAGGAGTGGGTTGGTTCATTGTAGCTGCAACTTTAACAAAAAAGTTGCAAAATCTTTAAATGGTTGATTGAATTTCTGAACGCACCAATAGCTAAACAATCAGCTGGCTAATGGTCACGTTTGATCATGAACCCATGTTCTCATAATTTAGTTAACCCCGTGTGTGGGCTCTAGGCTGCTAGCAACATACCTAACGTAGATCGGGCAACGAGAGATGAACTACGAGCTAGGCAGTCGAAAACTGTGCTTTTCTCTGCCTATACATGATGCACTTTCAATAGATGTTTGGACAAATTGCTCGTGTTGCCGCCCTTACAAGAAATAGTCTTGTTGCACTTGTGACAACGAGCATTGTCAGCATCGACTCTGGTGAAGTGCATCCACACTTTTGGCCATAGTGGAGTTTGGAGTGTGACTGTTTGAGGTTGTGGACAGGTGTCTTTTATACTGATAACAAGTTCAAACAGGTGCCATTAATACAGGTAACGAGTGGAGGACAGAGGAGCCTCTTAAAGAAGAAGTTACAGGTCTGTGAGAGCCAGAAATCTTGCTTGTTTGTAGGTGAACAAATACTTATTTTCCACCATAATTTGCAAATAAATAAATTAAAAATCCTACAATGTGATTTTCTGGATTTTTTTGTGTACCTATGATGAAATTACAGGCCTCTCTCATCTTTTTTTAAGTGGGAGAACTTGCACAATTGGTGGCTGACTAAATACTTTTTTCCCCCACTGTAGTTGTATAATGCAGTTATTAGTCATGAAGTTAACGTTTTAATGGTGGAAGTCAAAGTAAGCTAACAGTTCACAACACAAAACATGAAATAAAGCTACGAAGCATGAATTGTTTTCGCATCAGGTTTGCCTAGAGCTACACCTTTAGCATAACGTTTGCTTATCAACCACCAACTGATTTAATATTGCTATTGCTATTGTTTTACCTGTGCACCAGGTAAGCAAAGTATTCCCATGGTACAAACTCCGCCTACCGGCAAATCTGTGACTAAATCGAGTGCACCAACTGCGCCGCCCAATCGGATAGCTCATATCACCGTGGCTGCAGAGCTTCCATGGCCCTGGTCACAGCCAAGTTAAATAGTCTAATAGTCTACATAAGATTGAATAACTTTTAAAACCATGACCACAGAGGGACTGTCAACGAATATAGCAGAGTTGCTGTTTTTATGAGTGAGTTCATGCTTAAGTTTATATTCAGCACGGTCATTGTTTTTATTCAACACTATTACAAAATGCTCTTCTCTGTACTTCCGCTCAGGCTGCAGCTGCAATGAATGAGTAGACAAGTATCGAAAGCCCTGCGTTGTATTATTATTAGCAGCTTGTCATGTGGATTTTAATATTAAGGAATATTTAACTTTCTCTGGTCAGAGGAACAACATGAATTTATGCATGAAGCAAATGCGGTGCGACTCGATTTTTGCCATCAGGTGGAAGACAGTGTCCCCTCTCTCTAGTCAGTCTCACCGGAGGAAAGGAAGGAGAGAGCAGGGACCGTGAGAGGAAGACCCTCTCTCTGGTCAGTCTCACCAGAGGAAAGGAAGGAGAGAGCAGGGACCGTGAGAGGCAGACCCTCTGTCTGGTCAGTCTCACCAGAGGAAAGGAAGGAGAGAGCAGGGACCGTGAGAGGCAGACCCTCTGTCTGGTCAGTCTCACCAGAGGAAAGGAAGGAGAGAGCAGGGACCGTGAGAGGCAGACCCTCTGTCTGGTCAGTCTCACCAGAGGAAAGGAAGGAGAGAGCAGGGACCGTGAGAGGAAGACCCTCTCTCTGGTCAGTCTCACCAGAGGAAAGGAAGGAGAGAGCAGGGACCGTGAGAGGAAGACCCTCTGTCTGGTCAGTCTCACCAGAGGAAAGGAAGGAGAGAGCAGGGACCATGAGAGGCAGTTGGGAAAATAGTTTTGAACGGTCATCCAACTCGGAATTCCAAGTCGGAAACTCTTGAGCTCCGACTTTTCTACCTGAAGATCACTGACGTCGCGACTTGACCTGGTTGACCATCAGATGCAGGTCCCATCAGTCCAGTGCCTCACAAGTGCTAAACCAACTGATCTATTTTGTTATCATAGCTCGAGTTTTGAAATATAATATGGGCTGATTAACAATATTGACAGGCCAATCATATAGCCAATATGCTGTGCTAATGTATTAAGCTTACTGCCCAAACCTCATTACTAAAAAACTGTTGTGAGTTTAATGTAAAAACAAACAAAACAATCTGAGCAGTTGATCTCAGCTTGCTTTTTGACTGTGAAAGTGATCTTGACTCATAAAAGGTTGGTGACCAAGCATGGGAATATCCTTGTAAAATATGTGTTTGGCTTTGATCTGGGTTTCTGATCAGAAAGATCTAAAAGCCTATTATAATTCAAAACCCAGAAGGGACATTTTGATAATCACATCTCTTGATTCAACATTTCATAATGGATTTATGTACTGTATCTAATCTTCTATGAGTCAATAGAGGAACCCAGATATAAGTAATCAAACAGTGAATAACACGTTAAAGCTTTCTACAGGGATGCTGGCCAATATTGACACCTAATGCTTCCGACAGTTGTGTCAAGTTGGCTGGATGTCCTTTGGGTGGTGGACCATTGTTGATACACACAGGAAACTGTTGAGCGTGAAAAACCCTGCAGTGTTACAGTTCTTGACTCACTCAAACCGGTGCTTCTGGCACCTACTACCTTCTGGCACCTACTACCGTTCAAAGGCACTTATATATGTTGATCTTGCCCATTCACCCTCTGAATGGCTGACATACACAACCCATGTCTCAATTGTCTCAAGGCTTCAAAATCCTTTTTTAATCTGTCTCCTCCCCTTCATCTACACTGATTGTGGATTTAACAAGTGACATCAATAAGAGATCATATCTTTCACCTGGATTCACCTGGTCAGTCTATGTCATGGAAAGAGCAGGCGTTCCTAATGTTTATACATTCAGTGTATATCGGTAACTCCTTTCCCCCTCAAAATGAACGTCTTCATTTTGTTTAGTTAATGTCATGATACTCACATCTCTTGACTCAACAATTCTGAATGGATGATTCATGTAGTGTTGTAGTACTCCAGTCTGGTCTCCAGACCACATATTGACTGTCTCGGTCTCGGATGCATTTTTATTCGGTCTTGACACAGTCTCGACAATTTCACTCCCCAGTTTCGTGACATCCAATTGGTAGTTACAGTCTTGTCCCATCACTGCAACGCCGCTACGGACTTGGGAGAGGCAACGGTCGAGAGCCATGCGTCCTCTGAAACACAGCCTTGCCAAGCCGCAATGAATCTTGACACACTGCTCGCTTAACCCAGAAACCAGCCGCACCAATGTGTCGGAGGAAACACAGTCCAGCTGGCGACCAAAGTAATTTTGCAGGCGCCCGGCCCGCCACAAGGAGTCACTAGAGAGTGATGGGACAAGGAAATCCCGGCCGGCCAAACCCATGATCCCTTATTGATGTCACTTGTCAAATCCACTTCAATCAGTGTAGATAAAGGTAAGAAGACAGGTTAAAGGATTTTGAAGCCTTGAGACAATTGAGACATTGATTGTGTATTTGTGCCATTCAGAGGGTGAATGGGCAAGACAAATAATTTAAGTGCCTTTGAACGAGGTATGGTAGTAGGTGCTAGGCGCACCGGTTTGTGTCAAGAACTGCAAAGCTGCTGGGTTTTTCACGCTCAACAGTTTCCAGTGTGTATCAAGAATGGTTCACCACCCAAAGGACATCCAGCCAACTTGACACAACTGTGGGAAGCATTGGAGTCAACGTGGGTTAGCATCCCTGTGGAATGCTTTCGACACCTTGTAGAGTCCATGACCCAACGAATTCAGCCTGTTCTGAGGACGAAATGGGGGGGGGTAGTGCAACTCAATATTATGAAGGTGTCCTTAATGTTTTGTACACTTAGTGTATAGGGAATCAGGTGCCATTCAGTCACAGCCTGTAACATTTGTTTAGTTAGCGTCATGGAAATGATGGAAATGAGATAGAGATTAGATGTATGGTAGTTGCCTCTAGCAGTGTTTTGTTATCTAGCGAAATGCTAAGTGAGTTGTGGAGCGGCTGTGGCGTTTAGTTGGCCGGATGCCCAACGCCAACCCTATGACGGCGGTTCTGTGGTGAGGAGAAACGTAGCGGACCCTATGTCAACCCTACAACGGCTCTATGATGATGAGAAAGGTACTGTATATAGATTACATTTACACTACAACTAACAGGTATCAATATTGATGCTGTTTGCATACGCTCGTTTCCCAAGAGGCCAGAGTGGAGGAACTGAATAATATTGTAATATTTTACTGTTGCTGTTATAATGCATTTTGAGTCATTTGAAATGTTGATACATGTACATAGAGATACATAACATATTAAAAGCCTACAATAACTATAAGACATTATAAAAGTCCATTCATGCTAATTATCTTTCAAATATTCATTTCAATATCTCACGTGGGGGGTTGGTTAGGACCGCCAAACTCTCTCGAAAGTACCTATCAAAAGCATCTGTTAGAGACAGACGGGTAGAGTGGTGAATGAGACGAGATCCTCACTTCCATAACAGAAGCCACTCTCCTGCCCTCTTGTTATTCTCTCTTCTCTTCCTCACAAGGAGTGTCACTACTCTATCTCTCCTCATATCGACTGGTTACCCGATTGCCTGCTTAATCTGCTCACAAGTCAACGGTGAAGGATATTGTTGCCGAGTGTCTTCAGACCTTGTTGAGAAGCTGAGTACTAACCAGAAGGTTTTTGTTTTGAGTAGAAATGAAAATGTCTACTTCTCTACGTCTCTGTTGGTAGCTGCCGTCACTGCTAGCTATTGATACTCAGTTAGCCCACGCTGCAAGACTTAGGCTAACATGACTAGCTTGCGGTGATACAGTTTATCCATAACTGTTGTGTAATCTCTAATGGGAGTACGTTGCTTACGCAGTCTCTAAACTTTTTTCTTGTCCTGGGACGTGTTTCACAGCAGCTATTAGCCACTGAAAAGCGTGGAGATTTAATATTTCTCCTTCTTTCTGCAATACGGAAGTTGGCCATATCCCCAATTGTGAGATATTCAAAACAAATATTTGAAAGAGAACTTAAGGTTACTTGCGGAACCCCGGTTCTCTGATAATATGAGTGCGATATTTCAAGCATGCTTGAGAATAACCAAAAGGCGGGAGAGTGGCTCCTTTTATGGAAGTGAGGGTCTCGCCTCATTTGCCACTCTACCTGCCACTCTACCTGTCAGTCTCCAACAGATGCTTTTGATTGGTACTTTCAAGAGAGTAGGCTGTCCTAGTGAACCCTCCCATGTGGGATATGTCACTCATGATATCAGAGAACCGGGGATACGCAAGTAACCTTATGCTATAACATTTGAATAATACAGGTATGCTGCTGTTGTGTAATCCAGTACTTTACCTAAGAATAGTTTCAAGCCAAGGCCTATCTATGTTCTACTGTTTTCAGTGTGGATGCAAGGCGTCACAGATGTTAAGATTAGTACGCCTCACCTCAATTGACCAATGAGGCCATTCACGGTCACTAAATACTCTACGAACATTAACGCTATAAATGAATCCTAAATGGTACCCTATTCCCTTTAGAGTGCACTACTTTCAACCACGGCCCACAGGGGAATAGGGTGCCAATTGGGACGCACACTATAGCCCTGTTCTCTGTTCTCATTTCATCAGATAACATGTACTGAACAAATATTAGGCTAGGCTTACTGTGTACATCCATTTCCACAGCTTACACTGCCAGTGTATACAGTGTGTCATAAAAGATGACTCTTTCACAGCCTATCTTATGTGTGTTTACCGCCCATTCGTGTCGGGCTAATGGTTGTTTGTGGGGTTGTCATTGTCTTCGCAACACTCCTTTCAAATACAAATACTGGAAATATATTCAACACAAGTTTCTTGTCAGATCTGTCTAAATACCGTAGCCTATTTAGTCTACATTTCTTTATCATTTTAGTTTCTGTCTGTTTTATTCAAAGCGATGTCTTTTCAGATGTAGCCTGTACAGTATCCAGAAGTGTCAGGCCCAGTACCGTTCCTCTACCCAGGATTCTCTCTCTCTCTCTCTACTCTCTTTCTCTCTCCCCTCGCTCCCCCCCCTCTCTCTCTCTCACTCTCTCACTTTCTCTCCCATCTCCCCCCTCTTATCTCTCTCACTCTCTCTCTCACTTTCTCTCTCTCCCATCTCCCCCCTCTATCTCTCTCACTCTCTACTCTCTTTCTCTCTCCCCTCGCTCCCCCCTCTATCTCTCTCACTCTCTCTCTCAGAGTGTCCTCTCTGGGCCCATGTGGCTGAAACTCAGCAGGCCGGAAAATCTGTTTTATACAGATGGCTGGCAAGGTCGGGTGGAGGGAGGGAGGGAGACAGGCAGAGAGAGAGTTAGAGGGAGAAAGAGAGTGAGCAAGAGGGAGAGAGAGGGAATGAGAAAGAAATAGGGAGGGAGAGGGACAGAGAGAGGGAGAGACAGGAAGATACTGAGAGAAAGTTAGAAAGAGAGAGAGAGGGACAGAGAGAAGGAAAGGCAGAGAGAGAGAAAGACAGAACGAGAGAAACAACTTGTTCTTTCCCTCTTCTACCCTCCCTGCCACTGCAGCCTTTCCCTCCATGCTGCCACCCGTCACTTGACTGCGGTTAAAATCAAATAAAAGCCAGTCAGTGGCTGGCTGTTGGCCTGGCGCCCGGCCAACACACAGATTACTGGCCCAAGGAAGGCTGTCAAACCATCTTGACGGGTGATTAGTACTACTCTATCATTCCTCATCATTTAGCCAGCCTGCCCTGTGTGCTGGGATTTATCTCTCTGTGTCCCAAACCTATTCCCTAGTGTATTATTTATGACCAGGGCCCTATGGGGTTCTGTTCCAAATGAGTGCACTATGTGTCAAAAGTAGTACACTATAGGGAACAGGGTGTCTTTGGGACACAGACTCTGTCTGACCCACTGGGTTTGGAATGTAGGCCTACTGAGGGCTATGCCGATGTGCGCTTGGGTGGAGTCAGATGTTTTAGAGCAACGTGCACCTTTCAGTAACATGATACCCTGGCTGTTCCATGTGTTCCTAGACTCCCGAATAGTAACAATATTCTTGTTGTTGTCTTCCCATTTGTGGGTAAAAGCAAATTAGAAAAACGTTGAAGCATCACCACTGTTAGCTAATTTAATAGAAAACCAACTAATAAGAATAATACTAGCTACATGTAGGCCTAATGAAAGTTTAGGATTGTTTTACATGACCTCATTTTGTGCTTGCCAGTTGGCTGTACACTAGGTACACTACCTGGCTAAAAACAGCCTTTTAGCTTCCCACAAGTAACCCGTGTGAAATACGTTTTACAATGAAATAATATGCCCTGGCAAATATTATTCTACTTGCCAGTGTAACCTACAACATTATCCCAGTTTGATGTACTGCTTAAATGTATTCGCTCCCATATCAGCTGAAAGTAGAATCTCATAATCAGAACAAAATTGGCTAGCAGCTGTTTTTACAGCTACAATCACATAGTTATTACTTCTAAACAAAATACCTTTCAGGGGGATTCTTATCAAGCTAAAATGCTGTTTGGTTTATTGTTTGAACAGTCACTGAGATGCATAGCCTATAGATCAGATCAAGGCCCCAAGTAAGTTTGGTTTAGTTTCATTGCCTACACAACACAACACGGCCCCCACAGCAGCGCAAGGAATTCTCCACCCCGTTCTAATATTTGAGCGGAAACAAAACTCTTTCGCCGCGAGTAACGTAGACAGGACTACGTACTACAAGGAGTTGGCTATTTTGTGACGATAAACAGCATTCACGTACTGCGTTACGGTCCGAATCGTCCGTTTGCATAAGGTTCCTTGCTTTACTGTAAATAATATCACTACTATATGTGTGTGTGTGCGCGCGAGACAGGGCCTCTCCATGCTTGCCTCTGTGTGTGTGCGTGTGTGCATGCGTCCGTGTGTGTGTGTGTGTGTGCGCGCGCGATAGGGCCTCTCCATGCTTGCCTCTGTGTGTGTGCGTGTGTGCATGCGTCCGTGTGTGTGTGTGTGTGTGCGCGCGCGACAGGGCCTCTCCATGCTTGCCTCTGTGTGTGTGTGCGTGTGTGCATGCGTCCGTGTGTGTGTGTGTGCGCGCGCGACAGGGCCTCTCCATGCTTGCCTCTGTGTGTGTGCGTGTGTGCAGTGGGTAACCTTGTGGCTGATTAAAGGTTGTCAGCGGAAGTTATGGCTCTTTGTGGATGTTGATGATGCGTGTCGTGTCCTTAGTGACTTTGACAGGCCTAGCTGCCCAGCTTTTAAACTCCGGGGAGAGACGGAAGAAAGGGGGGAGAGAAAGCGAGGGTGGAGGATGGAGAGAGATGGGTTGTGGGGTTGTAAAGGTAGAGATCAAGAGAGGCAGAAGTGCAGAGAAAGAGAGTAAAGAGTGAGTAAAGAGAGGAGAGAGAGCGTGCAATTTGATTATGTCTGCTCATTCATTTGGAAGCTGTAGCCCATACCAGTGCTATCCAAATATGGAGCATTCCCCCACTCACACACCACTCACCTCAGGCGACCTCACCTTTAATGTCTAGTATTACTACACTCCTGCAATGCAATCCTTCACAATTTCAGCCACCACAGTTATTATCCTAATTTCCTGAGAGGGTAAAGAGGACAACGTTTTTCTGCCCCTCAAATTAAGTGGGATCTTTCACTGTGCACGGATGGGCCCTCCACAAGTATCAGCGAGATTTGATACTTGAGTGACTGAAGTGTTTTCGATGGAAACCCCATGCATGATTGATAAAAGAAGAGAAAGAGAGAGGCGGGAGAGAGCGAGAGAGAGCGGTTTAAAATCTCCCAGCTCAGAGGCTATCAATTATTTAACGCTCTCTGTGTTCTGGTGGCAGGCACGCGAAAGACCAGTCACCATTTTGAAATCTCCAGTCGATAATATCTGTCAAAGGAATTAGTACTTTGTAGTGATTTTTTAAAATCTGCTTTATACAAGTCTTAATTTTGCCCATGGCGGGACTGGTTAGTGCACATTCTGAAATAGTTTGAGAGTTTGAGTTTCTGGCTGCAACAGTTATTCCCTGACATTTTTTGGTTATTTTAGAAAAGTGTTGATGCTGATCAGTGGATCTCAATGTTTCTTGGTTAGTGTACATTGAGATCAGTGGATCTCAATGTTTCTTGGTTAGTGTACATTGAGATCAGTGGTTCTCAATGTTTCTTGGTTAGTGTACATTGTGATCAGTGGTTCTCAATGTTTCTTGGTTAGTGTACCCCCAATGCCCAAAGTAGTCAATATCTTCTCCTTGCAATGTCCACTTCCACAGCATTCTCCACTGGAGGGCAGGTTAGTTAGTGTTGCTGTCAGTATGTCAGATGGTCTGTGCACTGTATACAGATACTGTCAATGTACCATGAAATAAACATGTATAGCGCTGAGTAATTAACTTTTTTTTAATAAAAAAAATTGTTCAATTATTTGAATTCCACTTTGTTCTGTTTTTTTACCTCGAGCTCAATGAGCAGTTTCTCTAGAGATAAATCAGATGAAGCCCAAACTGTACGATGTAGTTGAGAAATTGTGGTAAATAACTACAATGACCATAATCCATTGCACGTCTACTTGTCCGGTCTGTGTGGGCACAAAGATGGAGAGACGAGAGAAAAACGTGTGATCGGGAATCGAGAGGGATAGAGAGCAGTTGCTTCGTGGGGGATCTCTCCCTGAAAATAAATGATCTAATTGATAGCTGGTATTCAGCAGTCATACAAGTATTCCTTATTTACTTTCAAGAACTGCGAAAATATAAAATTTTGTCAGACAGCGTAGGCAGCAGCTCTATAGGGATGAGATTCTAAAACAATAAAATCACCATATAAGACAAATGTAATATAGACAACTGAAATATTTTATTAAAGTAAAGTAATGTGAATAAATGATGGTTAATAAGTGATAAGCAGTAATGGGCATCACTACCATCATGGGACTTTTACTCTGCAGCATTCAACCCACATAATGTGCATAGTGCATTTAAGTTAAGAGCATGTGAATGGAACGTTTTCCCCTTTTTATGCACTTTTCTTTCAATGCGTATTGTGAACTTAAAAGCTGCAATATGTAACTTGTGGGTGACACAACAAAATACGCATACAAATTTCAGTTATAAAGTCAATTTTTATTGAAAGCAAATCTAAGAAGAATTACGAATCTGTTAAGAATCTGTTCTATAAAATCATTGAAATTGTTGTGTGTTGCATTATTTGTCTTCAGTAATATGTGTTGCATTATTTGTCTTCAGTAATATGTGTTGCATTATTTGTCTTCAGTAATATGTGTTGCATTATTTGTCTTCAGTAATATGTGTTGCATTATTTGTCTTCAGTAATATGTGTTGCATTATTTGTCTTCAGTAATATGTGTGCTATTTCTATGCTTCCCGTTTTTTATGTTTCATTTTTGTGTCTTTTACTTTCGGTTTTGTACACCAGCTTCAAAAAGCTGAATATACAGTATTCTTGGTTATGGAAAATATATTTCACAATGTTTTACACTCATTTTCTACACTATAATTGCTCGTTTTGTCACATAAACTGAAATTATGCAAACTATTCGGATTTTCGAAACCAGGAAATGGCGGAGCGATTTCTGCATAGTGCATCTTCAAGCATGAGATAGCGTGCTATTCACCTGCTGTTCATTCAGGGTGAAGATCTAATAAATGAATGTGTGGCAGAGTTGTTTCTACAGATATTCTGACCTTGGCTTAATTCCCTCATAATTCCACCACCTTTAAGCGAGAGGAAACCATGAATAAGGTCGAGCAAATGGAAAAAGCATCCACGTAAAAAAAAAATGTTTCGATTGAAATAACCACATTCTCTATGCACTATAATTTACAACTTGTTAAGAGCTATTGAAAAGAGCTAGGTAAATTTGTAATCCGTTTGGATAAGGGAATTGTAAATATAAATTACACTTGATTTAGATATATTTTACCTTAGAATTGCTGGAGACAAAGGTGAAACCAGTCATATGGCAGCAAACTGAAGCATATCAACTTCCCCACAGTAAAGTTTATGAAATGTTGTGCCATTATACAGAATTGAAATTGTACAGCCTTTTAACTTGCAGGGATGGGCACTCTTGAATGTCTTCATTATAGGCTACACGTATTCAACTGCCAGTTTACTTTTAGTTCCCTTCTGTTGGTATAGCCTACATTATCATTCCATTTAATTACATTGTTTCATTTACTTTAATTTAGGTTAGATTAGTTTATTAGTAGGAAGTCGGGGGAGCTGGAGTGGGACATGGGGAGCAGGTAGCTGATTAGTTGTGACTATTCAGCAGCCTGATGGTCTAGGGGTAGAAGCTATTGGCCAGTCTGACAGTTTTTGCCATGATGCTCCTAAACCTAGTCGATTAACAGCATCCTCACATATGCATTCCTTTTGTCCAGGTGGGTGAGGTCAGTGTGCAGTGCAATGGCGATTGCGTCGTCCGTGGATCTGTCGGGGCAGCAGGCGAATTAGAGATGGTCGAGTGTGTCGGCTTGGACTAGCCTCCCGAAGCACTTCATGATGGTGGAAGTGAGTGCTACGGGTCGGTAGTCATGAAAATGTCCAAAAACACAACAGCTAGCTGGTCGGCACATTCTCTGAGGGCGAGGCTACGGATGCCCTCTGGTGTGGCAGCCTTGCGAGGGTTAACACGATTGAATGTCTTATATACATCCTCCGTGGAGACCGTAAGCACGTAACCCTCATCGTCAGGGGCTCTCCTCGGAAGATCAGGGTTATTAAGCTCAGGGAGTGAGAAAAATGTGTTTCTCTGGTAGGGCGGCGTTTGTGTCCGCGACTTGACTGGCTTTCTTTTTGTAATCCTTGATCGTTAGAAGCCCCTGCCATATACGCCTCGTGTCGTTCTGATGAATTCTCCTCCACTTTGTCCCTATACTTGTGTCTCGCCATATTGATTGATCTGTGTAGGTTGTATTTGTACTGTGGTGTTAGTCCACTGTTTTTGATTCGGGTAAGTTTTGAAAGACACCATCAGTATCACATCATTTATGATTTTTTTATGAAACTGGTAACTGAGTTGGCGTATTCATTGATACTACAGTGGCTTGCGAAAGTATTCACCCCCTTGCATTTTTCCTATTTTGTTGCCTTATAACCTGGAATTATAATTTATTTTTTGGGGGGGTTTGTATCATTTGATTTACACAACATGCCTACCACTTTGAAGATTCAAAATATTTTTTTGTTGTGAAATAAACAAGAAATAATAAGAAGAAAAAAATAACTTGAGCGTGCATAGTCCCCCATAGTCTCCCCATACATTGTAGAGCCACATTTTGCAGCAATTACAGCTGCAAGTCTCTTGGCGCATGTCTCTAAGTTTGGCACATCTAGCCACTGGAATGTTTGCCCATTCTTTAAGGCAAACTGCTCCAGCTCCTTCAAGTTGGATGGGTTCCGCTGGTGTACAGCAATCTTTAAGTCATACCACAGATTCTCAATTGGATTGAGGTCTGGGCTTTGACTAGGCCATTCCAAGACATTTGAATGTTTCCCCTTAAACCACTCAAGTGTTGCTTTAGCAGAATGCTTAGGGTCATTGTCCTGCTGGAAGGTTAACCTATTTCCCAGTCTCAAAACTCTGGAAGACTGAAACAGGTTTCCCTCAAGAATTTCCCTATATTTAGCGCCATCCATCATTCCTTCAATTCTGACCAGTTTCCCAGTGCCTGCCGATGGAAAAAATCCCCACACCACCATGCTTCACTGTGGGGATAGGGTTCTCGGGGTGATGAGAGGTGTTGGGTTTGCGCCAGACGTAGCGTTTTCCTTGATGGCCAAACAGCTCCATTTTAGTCTCATCTGTACCTTCTTCCATATGTTTGGGGAGTCTCCTACATGCCTTTCGGCGAATACCAAACATGTTTGCTTTTTTCATTCTGGCCACTCTGTTGTAAAGCCCAGCTCTGTGGAGTGTATGGCTTAAAGTGGTCCTATGGACAGATACTCCAATCTCCGCTGTGGAGCTTTACAGCTCCTTCAGGGTTATCTTTGGTCTCTTTGTTGCGTCTCTGATTAATTCCCTCCTTGCCTGGTCCATGAGTTTTGGTGGGCGGCCCTCTCTTGGCAGTTTTGTTGTGGTGCCCTATTGTTTCCATTTTTTTATAATGGATTTAATGGTGCTCCATGGGATGTTTAAAGTTTCAGATATTTTTTTATAACCCAACCCTGATCTGTACTTCTCCACAACTTTGTCCCTGACCTGTTTGGAGAGCTCATTGGTCTCATAGTACCGCTTGCTTGGTGGTGCCCCTTGCCTAGTGGTGTTGCGGACTTTATTTAACTAATTCATAGTAAAGGGGGTGAATACATATGCATGCACCACTTTTCCATTTTTTATATATTTTTTATATTTTGGAACACGTTATTTTTTTCAGTTCACTTCACCAATTTGGACTATTTTGTGTATGTCCATTACATGAAATTCAGATAAAAACAATTTAAATTACAGGTAGTAATGCAACAAAATAGGAAAAACGCCACGGGGGTGAATACTTTTGCAAGGCACTGTATCCCCAGAGGTGCCCCAGAACATATTCCAGTCCACGTGATCAAAACAGTCTTGTAGCATGGATTCTGATTGGTCAGACCAGGGATTCTGATTGGTCAGACCAGTGTTGTACAGACCTGCTCACCGGAACTTCCCTCTTGAGTTTTTATTTGTAGGCGAGGAGGAGCAAAAATGGAGTTGTGGTAAGATTAGCCAAAAGGAGGGCGGGAGAGGGCCTTATACCCTTATCAAAAAGGCGTGTACTAGTGGTCAAGAGTGGAATTTCTGCGAGTTGGACAGTCAATGTGTTAATTGTAATACAATGAATGGTAGTTTTATTCGATAAAGTCCTTTATATCCCAAAAATGTCTGTTTATCTGGCGCGTTTCATTCAGAAATCCACCTGTTCCAACTTGCCCAACATGCCTACAAAGGAATCTAAAAAGTTAGCTGAAAAGTTCATCCAAACAATTCAAACAACGTTTGTAATCCAACCTCAGGTACCCTAACATGTAAATAATCACTAAAATTTAAGACGGAATATATGGTGTTCAATACCGGAGAAAAAGAACAAGGAGCGCTCACTCATTCATGCGCGCCAAAAGACTATAGTCCTTCTGAGGGATAGAAAGAATACGAATACTTCTTCATTTTTCAAAAAACAAGCATGAAACAATTTCTAAAGACTGTTGACATCTAGTGGAAGCCATAGGAACCGCAATCTGGGTCCTAATTATTAGACTTTCCAATAGAAAAGCATTGAAAAGTCCAATGACCTCGGATTGTCCTCTGGGTTTCGCCTGCCAAATCAGTTCTGTTATACTCACAGACATTATTTTCACAGTTTTAGAAACTTTATATTGTTTTCTATCCAATACTATATCCTAGCTTCTGGGCCTGAGTAAAAAGCAGTTTACTTTGGGCACTTCAGTCATCCAAACTTCCGAATACTGCCCCCTAGCCTTAACAAGTTGAAGAGATGGGTTTAGAGAAATGTACTGAAAACCCTATTGAATGAAAACTCCACAAAAACATCTATTGGTCAGAAAGTGGGAAGGGTTTTCAGTGGTTGAATTACATTTATTCAGCGGCCGCAAGTGAAGCCCACCTACAAAGCCCGTAATGCACCTTCATAAGCTAAGTCGTAATTCCAAAGGTGGAATTTCCTAAGTCGGAATTGGGCCCTCCAATGTCCACAATTTTGTTTCTGCCCAAAATCGAAAATTGTGATCATTTTTCCATAATCGTACTGAAACTGAACCGACCTCAAAAAGCACTAATTGCTCAGCACTAATAGCGGTAGT